>NW_019440477.1:0-463 GCF_002814215.2 Seriola lalandi dorsalis
TAAGGCATAAAAAGTCATGAAAACGATGAAGTAAATTCAGTTATGAAAATGACATAGTATAGTAAGGTATAAAAAGTGATAAAAACATGATAGTATAGTGAGGCATGAAAATGACATATTACAGTAAGGCATAAAAAGTGATAAAAACATCATAGTATAGTAAGGCATATGAAGTGTTAAAAACATCATAGTATAGTAAGGCATAAAAAGTGATAAAAAAATCATAGTATAGTAAGGCATAAAAAGTCATAAAATAGTCATAGTATAGTAAGGCATAAGAAGTGATAAAAACGTCATAGTATATTAATGCATAAAACGTCATAGTATAGTAAGGCATACAAAGTGTTAAAAACATCATAGTATAGTAAGGCATAAAAAGTGATAAAAACATCATAGTATAGTAAGGCATATAATGTCATAAAACATCATAGTATAGTAAGGCATAAAAAGTCATGAAAACGAT
>NW_019440478.1:0-454 GCF_002814215.2 Seriola lalandi dorsalis
GTTAAGCCGTATTGATGGGAGTGGCTGAGCTGTTGAAACCGTATGATTCTTATGACTGCATGTAATTATCGTCTGTAGTATGATAGACTATTGGATGGCGATCATGAAATGAATGGAAAGCAAATGGTCCTCTGACTGTCAGACATATATCACTATCTTTTCAATAAGCTACCCCCTTCATAGTTTTGTTTTTAATATATGCACTTTTTCCGATGCATGCTTCAGCTTACGCATGGAGGAAAACACCAAGCTGTGCAGTTACAGGGCTTGTTTTATCTGATTGATAGCAAAACATGTATTTTAATAATGAATGGCTGGAAGACAGAATCTCATCTGATAGGTTGATTAACGTAAATGGGCACATTAAGACCTGCTTTTATAATTTTTTTTATTTTCCTAATTTTTCAACCTGCCTGTAAATCAAAGAGACAAGTTTTGCTATTGGCTTTCGTTG
>NW_019440479.1:0-450 GCF_002814215.2 Seriola lalandi dorsalis
AAAACGACATAGTATAGTGAGGCATAAAAATGCCAAAAAAGTCATACTATAGTGTGACATAAAAATATCAAAAAACGTCATAGTATAGTATGGCATAAAAGGTCAAAAAAACATCATAGCATATTACGGCATAAAAGGTCATAACAGAGTATTAGTATGGTAAGGAATAAAACAACATAGTATAGGAAGGCATAAAAATGCCTAAAAAGTCATAGTATAGTATGGCATAAAAGGTCAAAAAAATATCATAACATATTAAGGCATAAAAGGTCATAACAGAGTCATAGTATGGTAAGGAATAAAACAACATAGTATAGGAAGGCATAAAAATGCCTAAAAAGTCATAGTATAGTATGACATGAAAATATCAAAAAACGTCATAGTATAGTATGGCATAAAAGCTCAAAAAAATATCATAGCTTATTAAGACATAAAATTTTATAACAGAGT
>NW_019440480.1:0-2742 GCF_002814215.2 Seriola lalandi dorsalis
AAACTATGACTTTTTTTTACATTTTTATGCCTTACTATACTATGAATTTTTTTTTTACATTTTTATGCCTTACCATACTATGACGTTTTATGCCTTTCTATACTATGACTTTTTTTTGAAAATTTTATGCCTTACTATACTATGACTTTTTTTTACATTTTTATGCCTCTCTATACTATGACTTTTTTTTGAAAATTTTATGCCTTACTATTCTATGAATTTTTTTGAAAATTTTATGCCTTTCTATACTATGACTTTTTTTTACATTTTTATGCCTTACTATACTATGACTTTTTATGCCTCTCTATACTATGACTTTTTTTTACATTTTTATGCCTTACTATAGTATGAAATTTTTTTTTACATTTGTATGCCTTACTATACTATGAATTTTTTTTTACATTTTTATGCCTTACTATACTATGACGTTTTATGCCTTTCTATACTATGACTCTTTTTTGAAAATTTTATGCCTTACTATACTATGACGTTTTATGCCTTTCTATACTATGACTCTTTTTTGAAAATTTTATGCCTTACTATACTATGATGTTTATTTACATTTTTATGCCTTACTATACTATGAAATTTTTTTTTACATTTTTATGCCTTACTATACTATGAACTTTTATGCCTGGATTATACTATGACATTTTTTTTACATTTTTATGCTTTACTATACTATGACGTTTTATGCCTTACTATACTATGACATTTTTTTTTACACTTTTATGCCTTACTATACTATGACTTTTTATTGAAAATTTTATGCCTTACTATACCATGACGTTTTTTTACATTATGACTTACTATACTATGATATTTTTTTTTACACTTTTATGCCTGACTATACTATGACGTTTTATGCCTTTCTATACTATGACTTTTTTTGGAAAATTTTATGCCTTACTATAATATGAATTTTTTTTTAAATTTTTATGCCTCACTATACTATGACGTTTTTTTAACATTTTTATGCCTTACTATACTATGAAGTTTTATGCCTTACTATACTATGATGTTTTTTTTACATTTTTATGCCTTACTATACTATGAATTTTTTTTGGACATTTTTATGCCTTACTATACCATGACGTTTTTTTTACATTTTTATGACTTACTATACTATGACATTTTTTTTTACACTTTTATGCCTTTCTATACTTTGACTCTTTTTTGAAAATTTTATGCCTTACTATACTATGACGTTTTATGCCTTACTATACCATGACGTTTTTTTACATTTTTATGCCTTTCTATACTTTGACTCTTTTTTGAAAATTTTATGCCTTACTATAATATGAATTTTTTTTACATTTTTATGCCTTACTATACTATGAATTTTTTTTACATTTTTATGCCTTACTATACTATGACGTTTTATGCCTTTCTATACTTTGACTCTTTTTTGAAAATTTTATGCCTTAATACACTATGATGTTATTTTAAATTTTTATGCCTTACTATACTATGATGTTATTTTAAATTTTTATGCCTTACTATACTATGAAGTTTTTTTTACATTTTTATGCCTTACTTTACTATGACGTTTTTTAACATTTTTATGCCTTACTATACTATGAAGTTTTTTTTTACATTTTTATGCCTGACTATACTATGAAATTTTTTTTACATTTTTATGCCTTACTATACTATTATGTTTTTTGAAAATTTTATGCCTTAATATACTATGAAATTTTTTTAAACATTTTTATGCCTTACTATACTTTGAAGTTTTTTTTTACATTTTTATGCCTTACTTTACTATGACGTTTTTTAACATTTTTATGCCTTACTATACTATGATATTTTTTTACATTTTTATGCCTTACTATATTATGACGTCTTATGCCTTTCTATACTATGACTTTTTTTGGAAAATTTTATGCCTTACTATACTATGATGCTTTTAAACATTTTTATGCCTTACTATACTATGACGTTTTATGCCTTTCTATACTATGAATTTTTTTGCAAATTTTATACCTTACTATACTATGACATTTTTTTTACATTATTAAGCCTTTCTATACTATGACGTTTTTTAACATTTCATGCCTTACTATACTATGAAGTTTTTTTTACATTTTTATGCCTTACTATAATATGAAGTTTTTTTTTTTACAATTTTGTGCTTTACTATATATAACGCCTTTCTTTACTATGCAATTTTTTAACATTTTTATGCCTTTCTTTACTATGACGTTTTTTAACATTTTTATGCCTTACTATACTATGACGTTTTTTTTTTTCATTTTTATGCCTTACTATACTATGACATTTTCATTAATTTTCACACCTTAATATACTATGACCTTTTTATGTCTTAACCATATTACATTTTATAACTTAGTATATTATGACTTTGGATTACTTTTTATTCCTTAATATAATTTCACTTTATGACTTTCCTGAACCATACTATGATGTTTTTATGATATTTTATGCCTTAGATTACTATGACTACTTAAGGTTTACTCTAATCCGACTTTTTAATGACTTTTTACGTCTAACTACACTCTGACTTTTTATTCCTAACTATACTGCATCGTTTAATACCGCACTATACTAAGAAGTCTTATTAGTTTTTATGCCTTAATATAATGTTTTTTGACTTTTCATGCTGTATTATACATTGACGTTCTTATGCCTAAATATACTATGATGTTTTTTCACATTTATATGCTTTACTATATATGATTGATGACGATTGATTAGAATATTTATTATAATTAAATGAAC
>NW_019440482.1:0-484 GCF_002814215.2 Seriola lalandi dorsalis
AAAAAACGTCATAGTATAGTAAGGCATAAAACGTCATAGTATAGTATGGCATAAAATCGCCAAAAAACGTCATAGTATAGTATGGCATAAAACGTCATAGTATAGTATGGCATAAAATTGTCAAAAAACATCATAGTATATTATGTCATAAAATTGTCAAAAAACGTCATAGTATAGTATGGCATAAAACGTCATAGTATAGTAAGGCATAAAACTGTCAAAAAACGTCATAGTATATTCTGTCATAAAATTGTCAGAAAACGTCATAGTATAGTATGGCATAAAACATCATAGTATAGTAAGGCATAAAACGTCAAAAAACTTCAAAAAACGTCAAAAAACGTCATAGTATAGTATGGCACAAAATTGTGAAAAAATGTCATTGTATAGTATGGCATAAAATTGTTAAAAACGTCATAGTATAGTATGGCAAAAAATTGACAAAAAACATCATAGTATATTATGTCATAAAATTGTCAAAAAA
>NW_019440483.1:0-454 GCF_002814215.2 Seriola lalandi dorsalis
CTCCCGGACGAGCCCCTTGTTTGCAAAGGTCTGGTAGTGGCCATTGGTATCAGCCCTGAAATGCACCTGAGTTTTCTTAGAACATGTGCTCTTTGCTCATGTCTCCTCCTTTGACATTAGTATCAAGTGTATGTTTAGATACCTTGTCGAAGGCGTTATGAATCTCTTAACTTTTCATTCACGTCTCACTGTGCTTTTCCTTAGACCTCACAAAAATATTTAATTGTTCAAAAGAAAATATGTTATAAAGCTCAACTTAGAACTTGCGATTTTTCTTGAGATAAATTTCAACCTTTTGTGGCTCGTTGGTCTAGGGGTATGATTCTCGCTTTGGGTGCGAGAGGTCCCGGGTTCAACTCCCGGACGAGCCCCTTGTTTGCAAAGGTCTGGTAGTGGCCATTGGTATCAGCTCTGAAATGCACCTGAGTTCTCTGTGAACATGATAGAACATATG
>NW_019440484.1:0-513 GCF_002814215.2 Seriola lalandi dorsalis
AGTCACATGTTCACATCTGCTCCTCAGACTGATCTTATGTTGATCTAAAACCTGCTGCTCCTCCACAGAGACTCCACTCCTCTTCTCTCTGTGAAGACATTTCTTTATCACTAACATGTCACAGTCACAGGTCAACATCTCTGTTCTGATTGGTCGCCAATCTCAACAGGGCGGGGCTTCACTAACATGAGCCGGTCTGTCTAGTCCTAAAGTTTCATTCATCAAGTCAAATTAAATTCTGAATATAAAAACTGCCTCTTGATTTTAGTCTATTACATTTTCTAAAAAATATCTTAAATCATTAAAACACTTTTAGATATTTCTGTGTGATGAATGTGACGTTTTTGTGAATCTTTCAGGAGCTGATAATGTATTGAATCTTGATTCTGTATTGATCCTATCAGCTCTTTGGTATCTGGCCACTTAAAGCTGGAGTGCAGGACTTTTACATATAAAGGAACGTGTGTGAAATCCAAACCTTTGTTAAATGAGTTCTCACAGAGCTGATTAACC
>NW_019440485.1:0-457 GCF_002814215.2 Seriola lalandi dorsalis
GACGTTTTTTGTCATTTTTATGCCTTACGATACTATTTAATTTGATACTTTACTAAACTAAGATGTTTTTATCACCTTTTCTGCCTTAATATATTATGATGTTTTTTTGACATTTTATGCCTTACTATACTATGACGTTTTTTGTCATTTTTATGCCTCATAATACTTTTTCATTTGATGCCTTACCATACTATGACGTTTTTCTGACATTCTATGCCTTAATATAATATGATGTTTTTTGGACATTTTATGCCATAGTATACAATGACGTTTTTTGACATTTTTATGCCAAACTATACTATGACGTTTTTTGACATTTTTATGCCTTACGATACTATTTCATTTGATACCTTACCATACTCTGACATTTTTCTGACCTTTTATGCCTTAATATACTATGATGTTTTTTTGACGTTTTATGCCATACTATACTATGACGTTTTTTGTCATTTTTATG
>NW_019440486.1:0-422 GCF_002814215.2 Seriola lalandi dorsalis
TATTATGTTTCTGTCTCCTTTATTCTTATAAATTACTGTAATCATACCTGTAGTGAAAGATTTTGGTGTTTTTTGTTGTTCTTGCATTGTATGGTAGAGGTCGAGCAGCAGGGGGGCCAGCTGTTCCTTAAACCTGATGTAAAATTCTGCTGTTAAGCCATCAGATCCTGGACTTTTATTCTTATTTAAGTTGTCTATTGTCGCTTCCATTTCTTTTAATGTTAATTTGCTGTCACACCATTCTTTATCCTCCATGTTAATTTTTTTGTCTACATATGATAATATTGTTTCTGTTTTTTCATTGTTGCTTCCTTCTTCTTTGAATAAATTCGTATAGTATTCTTTAATAATTTCTAGTATCTCTATTCTATCTGTGTGTATGTTATTGCTTCTATCTTTCAATTCTTCTATTATAGTTTTAT
>NW_019440487.1:0-523 GCF_002814215.2 Seriola lalandi dorsalis
CGCCGGCAGGACGGGCTAAGCGTGGTCCGGTCCTCAGAGCTTTCAGGAGTCCTCCGTGGGAGCAGGGGGCGGGCGGCCAGTAGGGAGACCCGGGAGATTCTCCCGGTGACCTGAGGCCACCTGTCCGCCCCCAGTGGATTCAAACTCTAATAAAATCTATTAGTATAGGTCAATAAACAAATAAATAAACAAACAAAATAAACAAACTGGCTGGAAGCCCAATGCTAGGGGCTAACATGCAGAACCAAAATGACATTAAACATGATGACACAATCAAAAAAAATCACATGATACTAATATTCATTATCATTGATTATTCATCACACATATCTACAGCACTAATCAATAACAGACATTTTAATCAGCCAAGAATTCAGCGGGAAACTTTCCTCCAAACACACAAATATACAGTTAAATATTATCTGAGCTCAGCCCACATCTTAAATACAGACACCTGTAATGTAGTGTCCATCAACCCTTTTTGCTGTTTCATTAACACAGTCCATCAAATTCCTGTTTTTCT
>NW_019440488.1:0-430 GCF_002814215.2 Seriola lalandi dorsalis
AATGTCATAGTATATTAAGGCATGAAACGTCATAGCATGGTAAGTCATAAAACATCATAAAATAATGAGGCATCAAACGTCAAAAAAACATCATAGTATAGTAAGGCATAAAACGTCAAAAAAACATCATAGTTTATTAAGGCTTAAAATGTCGAATAAATGTCACAGTATATAAAGGCATGAAATGTCATAGAATATTAAGTCATAAAACATCAAAAAAACGTCATAGAATATTAAGTCATAAAACATCAAAAAAACATCATAAAGTAATGAGGCATAAAATATGAAAAAAAGTCATAGTATAGTAAGGCATAAAACGTCAAAAAAACATAATAATTTATTGAGGCTTAAAATGTGGAAAAAATGTCATAGTATAGTAAGGCATGAAATGTAATATCATGGTAAGTCATAAAACATCATAAAATAATGA
>NW_019440489.1:0-615 GCF_002814215.2 Seriola lalandi dorsalis
CGGGAGATCAACCCCGTTGCAGTGGTGCAGACTCAAGTTCTCCCATCCCTAATAGGTGGCATCACAAGTATGGATTTTCTTCACTTATCAATTACACATTTGTAATAATAGCATACTAACTGCTTAATTACATGATTACAAAATTAACTAACAAAGTATGACCAAAATATCTTTGACACTGAAAACAATTTTTCCAGCTGCAACAGGAAACCGTCCCCATTCCTCATTAGGCCACGCCTGTTTTATGTACTGTTTCCTGTTGCAAAGCCTCGCAAGGAACACCAGTCAGTCCACACATGCAACAGGCAGCTGTCCTAATTCCTCTTTTTGCCAGTTCCTCATTTGGCCATGCCTGCTCTATGTACTGCTCACAGTTGCAAAGCCTGGCAAGGAACACCACTCATTCCACACATGCAAAAGGCAGCTGTCCTAATTCCTCTTTTTGCCAGTTCCTCATTTGGCCATGCCTGCTCTATGTACTGCTTACAGTTGCAAAGCCTCACAAGGAAGACCAGTCAGTCCACACAAGCAACATGCAACCATCCTCATTTTGCCAGTTCCTCATTTGGCCATGCCTGCTCTATATACTGCTCACAGTTGCAAAGCCTCGCAAGG
>NW_019440490.1:0-463 GCF_002814215.2 Seriola lalandi dorsalis
GCTTTGGGGAATGTAAACAGGAAGTGTAATATCCCCATGGATTCAGCTATGCTGTTCAGTTATGCTGTGGGCTGTTTTTTCTCACTATATTTGTTCACATTTCGGCAAATTTGGACAATGAAAAGTGGACGAAATAGTTGTTAGCAGTTCCTGTTTGTAATGTGCTCGAATGACAAATATCACTGGATTACTTTGCTGAAGAAAACTTAAAAACGTTAAGAAAAATAGAAATGTGTGTATCATGTCTGTGTGTTCAGTTATGACTCAGAGAAGAAGGAGTGTGATGCAGGAATCTGCTGCATGTTGTAAATGTTTTTATTTCATTCAAGTTTATTATAGTGCTGTTTAAATGAGAGTGGCCTGCTTTATATGTGGCTGACTGAAAATGCCGATTAATTACTGTTATAGATTACGACATTTAACAGTCATATTTATTGGGATTTACATCATCCTTGAATTGCTA
>NW_019440491.1:0-526 GCF_002814215.2 Seriola lalandi dorsalis
ACGTCCACCTAACTGTTTGTGTTGTATACATTTCCTGGGTCACACTACCACCTTGAAGTGCATCATCATAAAAATCCCCAGTTTTCTTGCTCCCTAAACACAAATACCATAGCTTTTTACCATTACCATCAGAATTGTTTTTTTGCAAGAGACAACACAAAATCCTTAAAATACAAAATATTTATTTTGAAAATGTCTTTAGAAGAGGAAAAAAAAAAAAGAAAAAAAAAAATCAAAACCAAATCAAAACCATACAAATTGTTTGGTTACTAGCATACCACACTAGTGCTAGGAACTAACAATGGAGAATTACTCACTCAGGGATAACTCACAGATGCTCAGAGGCGATCTCTACCCCTGCCCTCCGATTTCATATTGCACCCAAACAATGAGGCAAACAGAAGTGCCGAAAAAGTGGCACTAGTGGTGAAATGGCATCCAATCTGTTCTAGAAACTTACATTAGCAGGAGGGGCAGACATGTGGCAACCATCTGATTTCCTTTCCTTCTTTCTTTTTTTTTTTTT
>NW_019440492.1:0-394 GCF_002814215.2 Seriola lalandi dorsalis
TGACATTTTACGCCATACTATACTATGACGTTTTTTTTGGCATTTTTATGCCTTACAACACTATTTTATTTGATGCCTTACCATACTATGATGTTTTTATGACCTTTTATGCCTTAATATACATTCATGTTTTTTTGACATTTTACGCCATACTATACTATGACGTTTTTTGACATTTTTATGCCATACCATACTACGACGTTTTTTACCATTTTTATGCCTTACAATACTATTTCATTTGATGCCTTACCATACTATGACGTTTTTATGACATTTTATGGCTTAATATACTACTATGTTTTTTTGAAATTTTATGCAAGTCTATAATATGACGTGTTTTTTAACATTTTTATGGCATACTGTACTATGTTGTTTCATTCCTTACCATACTATG
>NW_019440493.1:0-513 GCF_002814215.2 Seriola lalandi dorsalis
ACAAGTTCAGACTTATCAGTATGTTTAAAGTATATAACACTTGAAATTTGACAATAAATGACATAGAAAAGTATGTATGTTGCTCAGGGTGCACTATTTCGAGTGACAATATAAGATTCGGACCTTTGCTGGGAGGACATTTTTGTAACTGGACCTCTTTGAATTTTAATTGAATACCCCTGCACTATGACTATACAGCTAATGATACTACGTCTATGAATTAGGTTTGATGATTAAATATTGCTATATTTCGACATCAACCCAGTCATGAGCAGAGTGTTAAGACCGGCCTACTGTGAGTTGCGCTGCAGCTGAAGACCCTCGGCTGGAACCCAGGCGGCTGTGGTTGCCGTGGTAACCCTGGAGACGCGGGGTCTAGGTGGATTCTCCTGGAGGCCGTGTCCCGTTATCACGATGACGGATTCTGCCGGTGTCTCAGCGGTTCAGCTCTGGTGGAGTTTGCCAGGAGACTTTCTGTCTCGGGCTCTCTTGATTTCTGCTCGGCTTCTCTGC
>NW_019440494.1:0-465 GCF_002814215.2 Seriola lalandi dorsalis
TATTCCTCAACATAATATGATGCTTTTATGACCGTTTATGCCTTAAAATACTATGATGTATTTTTGATATTTTATGCCATACTATACTATGACGTTTTTTGACATTTTTATGCCATATTGTACTGTGAAGTTTTTTGGCATTTTTATAGCTTACTATACTATATTGTTTTATTCCTCAACATACTATGATGTTTTTATGACCGTTTATGCCTAAAAATACTATGATGTTTTTCAGAATTTTTTTCCCATAGTATACTATGACGTTTTTTGACATTTTTATGCCATATTGTACTCGGAAGTTTTTTGGCATTTTTATAGCTTACTATACTATGTGAGTTGATTCCTTATCATACTATGATGCTTTTATGACCATTTATGCCTTAAAATACTCAGATGTTTTTTTGACATTTTATGCCATAGTATACTATGACGTTTTTTAATAAATTCATGCATTATTAAACTATA
>NW_019440495.1:0-441 GCF_002814215.2 Seriola lalandi dorsalis
TGACGTGATGACCACATTTTTTCAGCTGTTTCTTTTGTTTGAGCAAGTCTCTTCATGCAAGATTTGTAGTTGTAAAAGAGTATTTTTACATGGTACTGCTACTGTCACTTAGAGAGTAACTTAACATCAGTGACTGGAAAACAGTGTTTTGTTGCTTCACGCTGGTTAAAAGTTTCAAGCCTGTTTCCCTCTGAAAACACTAAGCAACACAGTGATTTTTCATCTGCAGTAACGGTTGGGTCCACCAGCACTTCTGTCTTTGGCTGCGCATCTATGAACCTGTGTGCTGCTGCTAACGACCTGGCAAAACTACTTTCAATGCAAAACAATGTTGACATCAAGAGTGAAACAACCTGCTTTGCAACCAACTTGTGTAATTCTGTAACCTCAGTAACTGCCAGTAGTGGCATGATCCATCTGCTGCTGGGACTCCTTGTCTTT
>NW_019440496.1:0-436 GCF_002814215.2 Seriola lalandi dorsalis
GATGGAAAATCATACATATATATCCAACATTAACATTCAAACTAAATTACATAAATGATGAAAACAGCGCTGAGAGTCGCAAGCGTACGTGCCTACGAGCGTGTCTATGATTGCTGCAATATGTGTACGCACGCACGTGTGCGTGAGGACGTTGCAGCTGTGAAGTAGCCACGTCAGATTCTAGATTGCTCATTCAATTTGCCTTTGATCAGCTGTACTTCAAAGGCACATGTGTGTGAAGTAAACTTACAGTTTTCCTGATTGTTGATCATTGTACTGAAGACCTCACCAGAGACACACACCTCTATCTGAGCTCCCAGTTTCAAGACACTCATTTGTTTCTGTGATGGAAAACAATTCACCTGAAGGCTCGGCCGCTCCTGTTCTTGGAGCTGCTGACCTTCACCCTGACACCAGGTCCCTGAGTCCCAATGTG
>NW_019440497.1:0-4592 GCF_002814215.2 Seriola lalandi dorsalis
TTATGTCATACAATACTATTACGTTTTTTATCATTTTCATGCCATACTATACTATGACGTCTTTTGGCATTTTATGTGCCTTATTATACTATTTAATTTAATGCCTTGCCATACTATGATGTTGTTATGACCTTTTATGCCTTAATATACTATGATGTTTTTTTGACCTTTTATGCCATACTATACTATGACGGTTTTTATGATTTTCATGCCATACTATACTATGACATTTTTTGGCATTTTTGTGCCTTACTGCACTATTTCATGTGATGCCTTACTATACTATGACGTTGTTTTGATGTTTTATGCTTTAATATACTATGATGTTTTTTTGACCTTTCATGTCATACTATGCTATGATGTTTTTTGGCAATTTTATGCCTCACAACACAATGTCATTTTATTCCTTACCATACTATGCCGTTTTTATGACCTTTCATGCCTTAATATACTATGATGTTTTTTTGACGTTTTATGTCATACAATACTATTACGTTTTTTATCATTTTCATGCCATACTATACTATGACGTCTTTTGGCATTTTTGTGCCTTATTATACTATTTAATTTAATGCCTTACCCTTCTATGATGTTGTTATGACCTTTTATGCCTTAATATAATATGATGTTATTTTGACGTTTTATGCCATACTATACTATGACTTTTTTTTTTTTTATCATTTTCATGCCATACTATACTATGACATTTTTTATGATTTTCATGCCATACTATACTATGAAATTTTTTGGCATTTTTGATGCCTTACCCTACTATGACTTTTTTATGACCTTTTATTCCTTAATATAATATGATGTTATTTTGACGTTTTATGCCATTCCATACTATGACGGCTTTTATGATTTTCATGCCATACTATACTATGATGTTTTTTGGCATTTTTGTGCCTTACTGCACTATTTCATTTGATGCCTTACTATACTATGACGTTGTTTTGATGTTTTATGCTTTAATATACTATGATGTTTTTTTGACCTTTCATGTCATACTATGCTATGATGTTTTTTGGCAATTTTATTCCTCACAACACAATGTCATTTTATTCCTTACCATACTATGCCGTTTTTATGACCTTTCATGCCTTAATATACTATGATGTTTTTTTGACGTTTTATGTCATACAATACTATGACGTTTTTTATGATTTTCTTGACATACTATACTATGAAATTTTTTGGCATTTTTGTGCCTTACTGTACTATTTCATTTGATGCCTTCCAATACTATGATGTTTTTTTGACCTTTCATGCCTTAATATACTGTGATGTTTTTTTGACGTTTTATGCAATAGTATACTATGAAGTTTTTTGGCATTTTTGTGCCTTACTATACTACATTGTTTTATTCCTTACCATACTATGATATTTTTATGACCTTTTATGCCTTAATATACTATGATGTTATTTTGACGTTTTATGTCATACTATACTATGATGTTTTTTAATATTTTTATGCCTCACAACACTATGTCGTTTTATTCCTTACGATACTATGACGTTTTTATGAGCTTTCATGCCTTAATATAGTATGATGTTTTTTTGACCTTTTATGCCATACTATACTATGACGTATTTTGGCATTTTTAAGCCTTACTATACTATGTCGTATTATTACTTACCATACTATGACTTTTTATGAACTTATATGCCTCAATATACTATGTTTTTTTGACGTTTTATGCCATACTATACTATGACGTTTTTTATAATTTTCATGCCATACTATACTATGATGTTTTTTGGCATTTTTATGCCCTACTGTATTATTTCCTTTAATGCCTTAACATACTATGCCGTTTTCATGACCTTTCATGCCTTAATATACAATGATGTTTTTTTGACGTTTTATGCCATACTATACTATGACGTCTTTTGGCATTTTTGTGCCTTAATATACTATTTAATTTAATGCCTTGCCATACTATGATGTTGTTATGACCTTTTATGCCTTAATATACTATGATGTTTTTTTGACTTTTTTTGCCATACTATACTATGATATTTTTTGGCATTTTCATGCCATACTATACTATGACATCTTTTGGCATTTTTGTTCCTTAGTATACTCTTTCATTTGATGCCTTGCCATACTATGATGTTGTTATGACATTTTATGCCTTAATATACTATGATGTTTTTTTGACCTTTTATGCCATACTATACTATGACGTTTTTTATGATTTACTTTCCATACTATACTATGACATTTTTTGGCATTTTTGATGCTTTACCCTACTATGACGTTTTTATGACCTTTTATGCCTTAATATAATATGATATTATTTTTGATTTTTTATGCCATACTATACTATGACATTTTTTATGATTTTCATACCATACTATACTATGACATTTTTTTGCATTTTTGTGCCTTACTATACTATTTCATTTGATGCCTTACTATACTATGACGTTGTTATGATGTTTTATGCTTTAATATACTATGATGTTTTTTTGACCTTTCATGCGATACTATACTGTGACGTTTTTTGGCATTTTTATGCCCTATTATATTATTTCATTTGATGCCTTGCCATATTATGACATTTTTATGACCTTTTATGCCTTAATATACTATGTTTTTTTACCTTTTGTGCCATACTATACTATGACATTTTTTGGCATTTTTATGCCTCACAACACTATGTCGTTTTATTCATTACCATACTATGACATTTTTATGACATTTCATGCCTTAATATACTACGATGTTTTTTGACCTTTCATGTCATACAATACTATTACGTTTTTTATGATTTTCATGCCATACTATACAATGACGTCTTTTGGCATTTTTGTGCCTTACTATACTATTTAATTTAATGCCTTCCCATACTATGATGTTGTTATGAGTTTTTATGATTTAATATACTATGATGTTTTTTTGACGTTTTATGCCATACTATACTATGACGTTTTTTGATATTTTTATGCCTCACAACACTATGTCGTTTTATTCCTTACGATACTATGACGTTTTTATGAACATGCCTTAATATAATTTGATGTTTTTCGATGTTTTATGCCATACTATACTATGACGTTTTTATGCCTTATTATACTATGACGTTTGTATTACCTTTTTTGCCTCACTATACTACAACGTTTTTTTTTTTGCCTTTTGTTGCCTTATTATATCCCGACTTTTAAGGCCTTACTATATTGTGACGTTTTATGACTTTTTATGCCTTATTATACCTCGACTTTTAACTTCTTACTATATTGTGATGTTTTTATAACTTTTAATGTTTTTCTATACTATGTCATTTTTTGACTTTTTATCCCTTACTATACTATTTTGTTTTTATTCCCTTTGTGTCTTACTATACAATGACCTTTTATGCCTTGCTATAGCATGGCTGTGTGTCAGTGATGGTCTTGGGAGGCATATCCTTGGAGGGTCGCACAGACCATGACTGTTGTTAGGTACTGGAATGAAATCCTCATAGCTATTGTCAGACCTTGCGGTTGTACAGTGGGCCCTGGGTATGTGAGTGTGCAGGCAATTCCTGGATGACAAAGGCATTGATGCAATTGACTGGCCCAGACATTCCCCTTACCTAAATCCAATTGAGCACCTGTCATTAACGTGTAGTAACTTTCACACCAATTCCTCTAACAGTTGTTGAGATATTTCTGGACCATTTGACATTACCATTCATAAAGCCATGACACCAACAGGGATAAAAATTATTAAAGCCACAAATTCTTGTGATATAAAACACCATGACCAAGACAACTCAACATGACACAAGTGACATTTACTACTGAATACCTTTATTGTTGATAAAATACTTTCTGCAAATACAATCTGAAACGGATACAAATAGATGTCCACTGTCATAATTCAGCAGATCAGTCCTTATCAATAACACCAAAGATGTAAATGATACATGATACAAAATTAAATTTCACTATTGCTGAGTATATTGTAGATTTTATGCATCTGTTTCAAACAAATAAAAAAAAATCATTTCTACTTGCAAATTCTTGGCACTGGATGAAGACCAGATTAACACATGAAGCAGCATAGAAAAAAACTTCCTCCCCAAAATCAAATCCTCCCAAAAAAAAACAAAAAGAAAAACACCACAATTCATACAGTAATACAATTATTTTGTCACTTTCTTCAAATAAGTTATCTAAAGAATTATTTTTACTTCCCTGAAGTTCACATTTAGTGCATGCAAATGAAACATTAAATGTTCCTCAATTAAAACTTGTAAATCAGGGACCTTTACCTTTACATAATCAAGGAGAGAAGTTTTACAGTATATTTCTGGAGCAGAAGTGAACAAATTCATCTGGCATTATATATGGTTATATAACACAATGTGTCTTCTTTAATATTCAGTTATATCAAGGGTGGATAATGTCCAATGAAGGACAATAAATCTCCACTTTCACCCTGCAGCTGATGTGTCATTTTACACCCAAATTGTAAAATACACAGAGCCAAAACATTAAACAATGTGTCATAAATGTGTCTAAATACTTTAACTGTAGTTTACTGTAATAGAGCAGGGCAACAGTTGAGGGTTAGGAAAATTACAAATTAGACAAAAAAAAAAAAA
>NW_019440498.1:0-441 GCF_002814215.2 Seriola lalandi dorsalis
AGTCATTTTTAGGAAGATTCAAGAGGGACATTGATGTAACCTGCACTTTTTGTAACATGCACCCAGAGACGGTCTTCCATCTGTTTTGGACTTGTGATCACATTTGAAGGCAGCTGTCGCTTCATTTCGGACTTTATCTATGATGCGTTTGGACTTTGTTTAAAGGACGTATTGTTTGGCTTCACAAATTACACAATAGAGCTAGAAAAAGAATTTTTCCTGTGTAACTTCATCATATTACTGGCCAAGTTTTATATCCATAAATGTGAGATAAATGTGTGGTGTTAAAAACTAAACGCTCTTTTTGTGCCTTTAAGAAGAAAGCAGAGTGAAACATTAGAACATTATCTACCTCATGTAATAGAAAAGCTGTAAAACTTTCCCTTTGTGCTCCAAATATAAAATATTAATATCATTTTTATTATGTTATTTTACTGTACC
>NW_019440499.1:0-425 GCF_002814215.2 Seriola lalandi dorsalis
TTACTTTACCTTACCTTACTATATCTTACCTTACTTTACTTTATCTTACCTTACTTTACCATACCATACCTACTTTACCTTACCTTCCCTTACTATATCTTACCTTCCCTTACTATATCTTACCTTACCTTACCTTACCTTACTTTACCTTACCTTACCATACCATACTTTACTTTACCTTACCTTACTATATCTTACCTTACCTTACTTTACCTTACCTTACTATATCTTACCTTACCTTTCCTTACTTTACCTTACCTTACTCTATCCTACCTTACTTTACCTTACTATATCTTACCTTACTATATCTTACCTTACCTTACCTTACCTTACCTTACCTTACTATATCTTACCTTTCCTTACTTTACCTTACCTTACTCTATCCTACCTTACTTTACTTTACCTTACCTTACTATATCTTACCT
>NW_019440500.1:0-1147 GCF_002814215.2 Seriola lalandi dorsalis
CAACAGCTCCCGGTTGCCGACATCGTAGTTGCGCTCTGCTCTGGACAGTCGCCGCGACAGGAAGGCGCAGGGACGCATCTTCCCATCCTGCTCTGACCGCTGTGAGAGGACGGCCCCTATACCCTCGTTGGATGCATCCACCTCGACCACGAATTGCCGCCGTGTGTCCGGCATGATGAGGATTGGCGCCGTGGTGAAGCGGGCCTTCAGCTTCTGGAAGGCTGCTCCTGCCTCTGGGGACCAGGAGAAATGCACCTTCGAAGAGGTGAGTGCGTGCAAAGGAGCTGCTATTGCGCTGAAGCCTCTGATGAACCGCCTGTAAAAATTAGCAAAACCAAGGAATTGCTGAACTTTCTTGCGGCTATCAGGAGTGGGCCATTTGACCACAGCGCTAACTTTAGCCGGATCCATCTGCACCCTTCCAGGGGCTACGATGAAGCCCAGGAAGGAGATGGTATCGGCGTGAAACTCGCTCTTTTCAGCTTTGACATAAAGTCTGTGGTTCAGTAGTCTCTGTAGTACTGTAGCTACATGTTTTCTATGAGTGTCCAAGTCAGGTGAGTATATGAGAATGTCATCAAGATACACATACACAAAATGGTCAAGGAAGTCCCTCAGCACATCATTAATCATGGCCTGGAACACAGCAGGAGCATTAGTGAGCCCGAACGGCATAACAAGATATTCATAATGACCTCTAGGGGTGTTGAACCCCGTTTTCCATTCGTCCCCCTCCCTGATCCTGACCAGATGGTATGCATTTCTAAGGTCTAATTTTGTAAATATCTTGGCCTGTTGTAATTGATCAAACACAGATGACATGAGGGGCAAAGGGTAGCGGTTCTTGATAGTAATGTCATTGAGGGGGCTGTAGTCTATACATGGTCTTAAGGACCCGTCTTTCTTATCCACAAAGAAGAACCCCGCTCCAGCGGGTGACGAAGACGGGCGAATGAGTCCCGCCTTCAGAGCTGACTCTATGTATTCCTTCATGGCCTGTCGTTCGGGCCCTGATACAGAGTACAGCCGCCCCTTGGGAATAGTGGACCCGGGGATGAGGTCGATGGCGCAGTCATATGGTCGATGAGGTGGAAGTGACGTGGCCTTGACTTTATTAAAAACCTCCTTGAGGTGGTGGTAACAGTTG
>NW_019440501.1:0-408 GCF_002814215.2 Seriola lalandi dorsalis
TTTTCGGAAGTGGCTGAAAGTTGTTTTCAGAACAAGAAACCGATTAATAAATTTTATTTATTTTAATTTAATTTAATTTATTTTGTTGTTTTTTTTCGTGACGACTAATAATCTAAACTTTCAAAAGCTAGAAATATGAAGTAAAGCTCAGGCTCGTTATTGTCATGTGTGTTTCATTATCTGTTGTTTGTACTAGAGATCGACCGATATGGTTTTTTCAGGGCCGATACCGATACCGATTATTCGTAGTCAAGGAGGCCGATAACCGATATTTGGAGCCGATATTTATTTGCAATAAAAGGGAAAATATTGGCGTGAAAATTTTGAATAATGGAAAAATTCCACTTAACTTTGTTCAAATGCCTTTAATCATATGTTTATTTAACAGCTTTTCAGATTTGCAACATG
>NW_019440502.1:0-813 GCF_002814215.2 Seriola lalandi dorsalis
GCATTTTAAGGCATAAAAGGTCATAAAAACGTCATAGTATGGTAGGGGATAAAACTACATAGTAAAATAAGGCATAAAAATGTTAAAAAACATCATAGTATAGTATGTCATAAAATGCCAAAAAACATCATAGTATAGTATGGCAAAAAATGTCAAAAAACACTATAGCATTTTAAGGCATAAAATGTCATAGAAATGTCAAAGTATGGTAGGGGATACAACGACATAGTAAAATAAGGCCTAAGAATGCCAAAAAACTTCATAGTATAGTATGGCAAAAAATGTCATAGTATAGTATGGCAAAAAAGGTCAAAAAACATGATAGCATTTTAAGGCATAAAAGGTCATAAAAACGTCATAGTATTGTAGGGGATACAACTACATAGTAAAATAAGGCCTAAAAATGTTAAAAAACATCATAGTATAGTATGTCATAAAATGCCAAAAAACGTCATAGTATAGTATGCCAAAAAATGTCATAGTATAGTATGGCAAAAAATGTCAAAAAACATTATAGCATTTTAAGGCATAAAAGGTCATAAAAACGTCATAGTATGGTAGGGGATACAACTACATAGTAAAATAAGGCCTAAAAATGTTAAAAAACATCATAGTATAGTATGTCATAAAATGACAAAAAACGTCATATGGCAAAAAATGTCAAAAAACACTGTAGTATATTAAGGCATAAAAGGTCATAAAAACGTCATAGTATGGTAGGGGATACAACGACATAGTAAAATAAGGCCTAAAAATGTTAAAAAACATCATAGTATAGTATGGCATAAAATGCCAAAAAACGTCATAGTATAG
>NW_019440503.1:0-424 GCF_002814215.2 Seriola lalandi dorsalis
CAGTCGAGATTCCCACATTTGGGGAATTCGCAAAGGTCAGCACAGCCGGGGTGCAATGGTTGAGCCTCGCCCTGGGTGAACCACCTTCTTGATCATGGTATCTCCCCTGCCAGGTAAGTATGAGTTGGAAGTGTCTGAGAAGGGGGCTTCTTCCCAGGCACAGCTCTCTGGCTGATGGTGCCCAAAATGCATGATACCAGAGTTCAGTGCCTTGAGAGTTAGCTCACCTTCATTTGACACACGGGGTGCTAAAAAGTTGAATACAATGCTGCAGTTTGACAAGGGCATATGGTACGCATGATATCGTCTTTGTACTATCGCAAAGGTTTTGGTACCAAAACAAAGCAAAACTGCCGTTCAGCAACGTGTCCAGTCGTGTTTGAGAAAGCCAAGCGAAAGCCGCGTGGCACGCTGGGACAGCGGC
>NW_019440504.1:0-474 GCF_002814215.2 Seriola lalandi dorsalis
CCATGTTCTGTACTGTTGCCTGAACCTATTAAACAGTCAAATCAAAGAAGAGTTGTCAGCATCTGTGTTTTGACAGACACACCTGGGGCGAAGATAGAAATCAGGATCAACAAACAACAATTACTACAGTCCTTTATTACAATCCTCATTAACATTGAGGTCCTTCGAGCCGGATTCTGACCTTCACTCCAGGATAAGGATGCAACAGTACAGCAGTGGAGCCCGTCCTAAGAGGGATAGACACCCACCACGTCATCTAGAGGATTACGAACTGGACTATCCAAGGGGTAAACCACAAATTACACCTTACTCAAGCACAGTACCATACGAACATGGGCATGAAGAGGATGAGTATCATCACCAAGAGGGAGCAGCCAAGATGACCTCCCTCACTTCTTCTAACCACTCACCTTATCGCCTCCAAGGCAAGAGAGACCAGGAAAAGCAGTATAGCTCCTTTGGCTTCTATCAGGA
>NW_019440505.1:0-476 GCF_002814215.2 Seriola lalandi dorsalis
TGCCTTACTATACTATGACGTTTTTTTCTGTTTTTTTGCCTTATCATACTATAACTTTTTTTGCCATACTATACTATGATGTTTTTTGACACTTTTTACCTTACTATACTATGACTTTTTTTGACTTTTTTTTTGCCTTACTATACTATGACGTTTCTTTAACTTTTTTTTGCCTTACTATACTATGATGTTTTTTGACATTTTTTTTCCTTACTATACTATGACGTTTTTTGACGTTTTTTTGCCTTATCATACTATAACTTTTTTTGCCATACTATACTATGATGTTTTTTGACACTTTTTACCGTACTATACTATGACTTTTTTTGACTTTTCTTTGCCTTACTATACTATGACGTTTCTTTAACTTTTTTTTGCCACACTATACTATGATGTTTTATTGCCTTACTATACTATGACGTTTTTTTTTCCGTTTTTATGCCTTATTATACTATGAGTTTTTTGTGCCATACTAT
>NW_019440506.1:0-486 GCF_002814215.2 Seriola lalandi dorsalis
CACTCTCCAACACCACACCATGCAACTCACCTAAAACAAACAAACTCACCTAAACAGCCTCAGACACACTACAAACCAATTCAATACAAGCAAACAATACAGGCCACCTCACCTGGACTAACCGCATGGTCTCAAAGAGGCTCACACAGGCCACACTCCCACTTAAAAACACTTCCTCTTCCTGGATTTCTTCCTTGCTTCTCCTAAGAGTCTATCTATCCTAAGTGCTCCCCCTGCTGGGCACCCAGCTACCATTACTCCTTCTCATCCAAATCCACTGACTGGATCTTGCTGCCTCATCTGACATGTCCTTTACAATTTTCCTCACACTCTGTCCACTTGCTCCTAACTCCCTTACCAAAGAGACAACAGACCTTGCTACAAATCCTCTACATCCTACTTCCACTGGACATATCCTAACTTTCCATCCTCGCTGCTCTGCTTCTGCCCCTAACTCTGCATACCTGAGCTTTTTCCTTTCATATG
>NW_019440507.1:0-469 GCF_002814215.2 Seriola lalandi dorsalis
CATATTATACTATAAAGTTTTTTGACGTTTTATGCCATATTATACTATGACATTTTATGCCATACTATACTATGACGTTTTTTGACAATTTTATGCCATATTATACTTTTACGTTTTTTGACATTTTATGCCATACTATACTATGACATTTTATGAAAATTTAATGCGATATTATACTGTGATGTTTTTTGACGTTTTGTGCCATACAATACTATGACGTTTTTTTAAAATTTAATGCGATATTATACTGTGACGTTTTTTGATGTTTTATGCCATACTATACTATGACTTTTTTGACAATTTTATGCCATATTATACTTTGACGTTTTTGAACGTTTTATGCCATACTATCCTATGACGTTTTATGCCATACTATACTGTGACGTTTTTTGACAATCTTATGCCATATTATACTATGATGTTTTTTGACATTTAATGCCATACTATACTATGACGTATTATGCTATAC
>NW_019440508.1:0-560 GCF_002814215.2 Seriola lalandi dorsalis
GCCTGACCATACTATGACGTTTTTATGACCTTTTATGTCTTAATATACTATGATGTTTTTTTGACGTTTTATGCCATACTATACTATGACGTATTTTAGCAATTTTCGGCCATACTATACCAACATTTTTTTTGGTGCATTTTTAAGTCTTATTATACTATCTCGTTTGATGCCTGACCATACTATGACGTTTTTATGACCATTTATGCCTTAATATACTATGATGTTTTTTTGACGGTTTATGTCATACTATACTATGACGTTTTTTTTTAGCATTTTTCAGCCATAAAATACTTATATCTTTTTTGGCATTTTTCAGCCATAAAATACTTATATCTTTTTTTGCATTTTTAAGCCTTATTATACTATCTCGTTTGATGCCTGACCATACTATGACGTTTTTATGACCTTTTATGTCTTAATATACTATGATGTTTTTTTGACGTTTTATGCCATACTATACTATGACGTATTTTAGCAATTTTCGGCCATACTATACCAACATTTTTTTTGGTGCATTTTTAAGTCTTATTATACTATCTCGTTTGATGCCTGACCAT
>NW_019440509.1:0-466 GCF_002814215.2 Seriola lalandi dorsalis
TAGTAAGGCATAAAATGTGAAAAAAATATCATAGTATAGTATGGCATAAAATGTCATAAAAACGTCATAGTATAGTAAGGCATAAAAAAGTCATAGTATAGTAAGGCATAAAATGTCATAAAAACGTCATAGTATAGTAAGGCATAAAAAAGTCATAGTATAGTAAGGCATAAAATGTCATAAAAAAATCATAGTATAGTAAGGCATAAAATGTGAAAAAAAAGTCATAGTATAGTATGGCATAAAATGTCATAAAAAATCATAGTATAGTAAGGCATAAAAAGTCGTAAAAATGTCATAGTATAGTAAGGCAAAAATTGTCATAAAAACATCATAGTATAGTAAGGCATAAAATGTGAAAAAAAATATCATAGTATAGTATGGCATAAAAAGTCATAAAAACGTCATAGTATAGTAAGGCAAAAAAAAGTCATAGTATAGTAAGGCATAAAATGTTATAAAAAAA
>NW_019440510.1:0-474 GCF_002814215.2 Seriola lalandi dorsalis
TCATAGTATAGTATGGCATGAAAATGTCAAAAACATCACAGTATAGTATGGGATAAAAATGTCAACAAAACATCATAGTACAGTATGACATAAAAATAAAAAAAACCCTCATAGTATAGTATGGCATAAAGTGTCAAAAAATATCATAGTATAGCACAAAAATGAAAAAATCATCATAGTATAGTATGGCATGAAAATGTCAAAAAACATCATAGTATAGGATGGCATAAAAATGTCAAAAACGTCATAGTATAGTATGGCATGAAAATGTCAAAAACATCACAGTATAGTATGGGATAAAAATGTCAACAAAACATCATAGTACAGTATGACATAAAAATAAAAAAAACCCTCATAGTATAGTATGGCATAAAGTGTCAAAAAATATCATAGTATAGCATAAAAATGAAAAAATCATCATAGTATAGTATGGCATGAAAATGTCAAAAAACATCATAGTATAGGATGGCATAA
>NW_019440511.1:0-493 GCF_002814215.2 Seriola lalandi dorsalis
AAAAACATCATAGTATAGTAAGGCATAAAAATATGAAAAAAAAGTCATAGTATAGTAAGGCATAAAAATATTTTAAAAAAAGTCATAGCAAAGTAAGGCATAAAAATGTGAAAAAAACGTCATAGTATAGTAAGGCATAAAAATGTGAAAAACTTTCATAGTATAGTAAGGCAAAAAAAAGTCATAGTATAGTAAGGCAAAAAAATGTGAAAAAAAAGTCATAGTATAGTAAGACATAAAAATTTGAAAAAAAGTCATAGTATAGTAAGGCATAAAAATACGAAAAAAAAGTCATAGTATAGTAAGGCATTAAAATATGAAAAAAAGTCTTAGTATAATAAGGCATAAAAAAGTGAAAAAAAGTCATAGTATAGTAAGGCTTAAAAATACGAAAAAAAGTCATAGTATAGTAAGGCATTAAAATATGAAAAAAAAGTCATAGTATAATAAGGCACAAAAAATGACATTGTATAGTAAGTTATAAAAGCATCAT
>NW_019440512.1:0-421 GCF_002814215.2 Seriola lalandi dorsalis
GTTGCAGTACCTGAACACAATGAACATAGCGGGTCTCCATTTACCCAGAGTTTTAGGTTCTGGGGAGTTGGCAATACATCATAAGTTGCCCCTATCAAAAATCTAATGCTACTTTCCTCCATACTCCACAGCTCTTTCCAGCTAAGCTTTTTCTTGTCCACACCTTCCCAATTCACCCACTGTCCCTGCTTAGCCTGGGCTACTGCCTTAGCACCCCTTAATATATCCTCCTGTCTACGAACCTGCTCCACGACTAGCTTTCTCTTCTCCTTGGGACCTGCTCTACTCCACACCAGTTTGCTCGCGCCAAGCCCCAAGCCTCCCCGGCCTATTTGGACATTACCCACAATCTCTGTATGCCTGAGCGTTGCTTCCGCCTCCTGCACTGCGATTCTTGGATTCCACTTTCTCCCCTTGATTG
>NW_019440513.1:0-434 GCF_002814215.2 Seriola lalandi dorsalis
GACTTTCTATGCCTTATTATACTATGACATTTTTGTGACTTTTTATGCCTTACTGTACTATTACGTTTTTATGACTTTTTATGACTTTTAATGCCTTACATTTTCATGACTTTTTTTGCCTTTCTATACTATGACTTTCTATGCCTTATTATACTATGACATTTTTGTGACTTTTTATGCCTTACTATACTATGATATCTTTATTACTTTTTATGCCTTATTGTACTATAACGTTTTTATGACATTTAATGCCTTTTTATACTATCAAGTTTTTATGACTTTTAATGCCTTACTATACTGTGACGTTTTCGTGACTTTTTTGCCTTACTTTACTATGACTTTTTATGCCTTATTATACTACGACTTTCTATGCCTTATTATACTATGACATTTTTGTGACTTTTTATGCCTTACTGTACTATTACGTTTTTATG
>NW_019440514.1:0-596 GCF_002814215.2 Seriola lalandi dorsalis
ATTTTTATGAATTATTATACTATGTTGTTTGATTCCTTGCCATACTATGACGTTGTTATGACCTTTTATGCCTTAATATACTATATTGTTTTTTCAACATTTTTTGCCATACTATACTATGACGTTTTTTTAAATTTTCTTGCCATACTATACTATGATGTTTTTTGGCATTTTTATGAATTATTATACTATGTTGTTTGATTCCTTGCCATACTATGACGTTGTTATGACCTTTTATGCCTTAATATACTATATTGTTTTTTCGACGTTTTTTGCCATACTATACTATGACGTTTTTTGGTATTTTTTACCATACTATACTATGACATTTTTTTGTTATTTTACGAATTATTATACTATGTTGTTTGATTCCTTACCCTACTATGACGTTGTTATGACCTTTTATGCCTTAATATACTATATTGTTTTTTCGACGTTTTTTGCCATACTATACTATGACGTTTTTTGGCATTTTTATGACTTACTATACTATGACGTATTTTGGCATTTTTATGAATTATTATACTATGTTGTTTGATTCCTTGCCATACTATGACGTTGTTATGACCTTTTATGCCTTAATATACTACATTGTT
>NW_019440515.1:0-459 GCF_002814215.2 Seriola lalandi dorsalis
TTTTATAAATTATTGTTTTAGGCCTTTATTGACAGAGCAGTAGAAAGAAACAGGAAATGGGTAGGCAGAGATAGGGGGAATGACATACAGCCAAGGGCAGTCCAATGCGGGACTTGAACCGGGGCAGCGATGACCTTTGCCTCTGCACATGGGGCAGATGCTTAACCAAGTGAGCTATTTGATTTGATGTTTTTTTTTCACATTTTTTGCCATACTATACTATGACGTTTTTTGACATTTTATACCATACTATACTATGACGTTTTTTGACATTTTATGCCATACTATACTATGACGTTTTTTGGCATCCTTTGCCTTACTATACTATCATGTTTTATGCCTTATTGTACTACAACGTTAATTGACGTTTTTATGCCATACTATAGTATGATGTTTTTTGACATTTTATGCCTTATTGTACTATGACGTTTTTTGATGTTTTATTCCTTATCGTACTAT
>NW_019440516.1:0-476 GCF_002814215.2 Seriola lalandi dorsalis
TATGCCATACTATACTATGACGTCTTTTCAGATTTTTATGCCATAATATATTATGACGTTTTTTGGCAATTTTATGCCTTTCTATAATATATCGTTTTATTCCTAACCATACTATGAGGTTTTTATGACCTTTTATGCCTTAATATACTATGATGTTTTTTTGACATTTTATGCTTTAATATACTATGATGTTTTCTTGACATTTTATGCCATACTATACTATGATGTTTTTTTCACATTTTTACGCCATACTATACTATGACTTTTTTTGGAATTTTTATGCTTTAATATACTATTTCGTTTAATTCCTAACCATACTATGAGGTTTTTATGACCTTTTATGGCTTAATATACTATGATGCTTTTTTGACATTTTATGCCATACTATACTATGACGTTTTTCGCCATTTTTTTGCCATGATATACTATGAGGTTTTTTGGAATTTTTATGCTTTAATATACTATATCGTTTAATT
>NW_019440517.1:0-459 GCF_002814215.2 Seriola lalandi dorsalis
TGTAAAAAAACGTCATAGTGTAGTATTGCATAAAAACGTCAAAAAACGTCATAGTGTAGTATTGCATAAAAACGTCAAAAAACGTCATAGTATAGTATGGCGTAAAAATATAAAAAAACCTCATAGTACAATAATTCTTCAAATATCAAAAATGATCATAGTATAGTATGGCGGAAAAATATCAAAAAACGTCATAGTATAGTATGGCTTAAAATATCAATAATGATCATAGTATAGTATGGCGTAAAAATTTAAAAAATGATCATAGTATAGTATAGCGTAAAAATATCAAAAAAACGTCATAGTATAGTATGGCTTAAAATGTCAAAAAAACGTCATAGTATAGTATGGCTTAAAATGTCAAAAATTATTATACTATAGTATGGCGTAAAAATATAAAAAAACATCATAGTATAGCATGGCATTTAAATATCAAAAATTTTCATATTATACTATGGC
>NW_019440518.1:0-411 GCF_002814215.2 Seriola lalandi dorsalis
CACCCTAGGTGTTAACAGGACTGACCCAAATTCTTAAAAAAACACAAGAAACAACTAAAAGCTCAAGTTAAGGATAAGGATAAGTTGAAAATAAACAAATAAAATAAATGGGAGAGAGTCAAACCGAACTAAATTAAAGTACCTAGGGAGATAAATATAAGTAAAGAAATAAATAAATAAATATATTAATAGATAAAACGATCCCAAACAACAAAGCATAAAGAGACAATAATAAGTAAAGAAATAAAGAAATAAAGAAATAAATATATTAATAGATAAATAAATAAAATAAAATAAAAAATAAGAAGGTAAAATGGGACAGGGGGGTAGCAAACTAACTCCAAAAGAACATTTATCATGTAAAGATTGGAAATATGTTGAGAAACAGGATCCAAGTAAAATAAAACACCT
>NW_019440519.1:0-437 GCF_002814215.2 Seriola lalandi dorsalis
AATTAAATAAAACATGGCAGTGATAGAGAATAGACTGAGTGCACAATAGCTACATTCAAATGCTGAATAAAAGCGATGGTGATTAGAGGGGACAAAACCAAGCAAACATAGAAACTGACCATGAGGAGTCTGATTATTAAGAATGTGTATATTTATCATACTGTCTCACAATCAAGCAGTATGCATTATTTACACTATGTTTTTATGGCATTATAATAAGGCAAAAAAATATGATATTATAGTTAGTAAGTAAGTAAGTAAGTAAGTAAGTAAGTAAGTAAGCCGAAGAGCAGGAGAAGCCCCACATGCTCAAGCTTGCCAGTTTTATTAAACATTTTGGAATTTTACTATATTAGATTATTACATATGAATATATTTCATTAGCTGCTGTCAAGTAAATGTCAGTAGGCAGGAAATGTATTCATTTAGTGATCCAA
>NW_019440520.1:0-531 GCF_002814215.2 Seriola lalandi dorsalis
AGGCAAAAGCAGGACGCAAGCTGGAAGTAGAAGTGGAGACAAAGCAGCAGCCGTCCGATCTGTGGTTTCACCTAACCAAAATATATTATTAGCACTGTTCAATTAACTGAGAATGATGCAGTTGCAGCAGAGACAAACATACCTTTAGCAGAAGTGGATGCGCGCACACACACACACACACTCATACAGGTGGGCGGACGAGAGGGACAAATCCGGACATCAGCATTTCCTACGACCACACTAGCATTAGCTGTCGGAATGCAAATACTATGATGCAGAGAGAGAGAGAACACTTACCACGCCAAACAGGAGCGACAGAGCAGCGCACACAGCGGGACGCACGCCGTGGTAAAAAGGAAGCCGGCCTGCTACCGGAAGCGAAAGAGCAGGGGAGAGGGCCGTCTTAAATACTGGCCCCTGCTCACGGATAGGCTATCAGGCCATCAAGGTGCGTTCATGGCACATTAGGTGCAATGCATAGACTATGCTGCCACAATAAGATGGCCAGAATCTCTATTCTTCTTAATATGC
>NW_019440521.1:0-317 GCF_002814215.2 Seriola lalandi dorsalis
GTTAAACCAGGAACTGGAGGCAGGACTCCGCTGTCTGACAGCACAGAACCCAACCTCCTGGAGCAAGTCTATTGCATGGGTTGAATTTGCTCATAACACCCTACCTTGCTCCTCCACGGGGATGTCCCCCTTTCAGTGTGTGTTTGGGTATCAACCTCCCTTATTTCCAGCCCTGGTGAAGGAGGTTAACGTTCCCTCTGCCATGGCCACTGCCATGAAACTCCCCAGATCTCTTCGGGTACACCCCACCTTTCATGTGAGCAAGGTCCGGCCTGTGAAGAATAGTCCCCTGGTCCCTCCCACCAGACCCCCTCCTC
>NW_019440522.1:0-659 GCF_002814215.2 Seriola lalandi dorsalis
TTGACCACATTAAATTTCTGGTTTATACCAATGAGGTATTACTCCAGTAAATCAGATAATACTATCCTGAAATACATTACATGTCTGGTTAATAACAAGAGGTTTGTGATAAGATGGAAAGCCAACACTTGTTTAAAAGAAAAGAATATAAGCTTTACATTGAGGTATTACTCCAGTAAATTAGATAATGCTATAATGAAATAGCAGCTTTAGAGACCAGATTTGACCTCTGACCCAGCACTGAAAGCTGCCTAAAATTGACCACATTAAATTTCTGGTTAATAACAAGAGGTTTGTGATAGGATGGAAAGCCGACGATTGTTGGAAAGAGGAGAATCTAAGTTTTACAATGAGGTATGAGACACATAAAGTTTAAGCACTTCCACTTCATTGTTCTCTGTACAGAGATTTCTTACATTTACAAAGTTCAGCAATACTGTACAAATAAAAAGAGCAAAGTCTAACAATGTCCTTGTAGACTTGAATACAGGCCTTGAAAATGCAGGCCAGGTGGATGGCTGCAGAAAGTCTAAGAGAGCCAAGCGAGGCCCAGGCCCTCTCCCCGAAAAGACTTTTTGCCCGCACATTAATTAAACAGGAGTTCCTCATTGACCTCAATGTTCCTGGTTGCGAGGAAAAGAATAACTTCTTTTTCCTCC
>NW_019440522.1:6148-7445 GCF_002814215.2 Seriola lalandi dorsalis
CATTTGTCAGAGTTAGAATTCAAAGGTGATTCACTTAAGCTGAGAACTTACAGCACACATGTTGATTCTCCCCAGATAAGGGAGGCTGTCAATTCAATTTAAAACAGGTTATTTCTTCTGGTGGACTAAATTAACTTTGGGAGAGGATCTTTGCATGT
The DNA here is from genome assembly GCF_002814215.2 of Seriola lalandi dorsalis. NCBI lineage: Eukaryota > Metazoa > Chordata > Actinopteri > Carangiformes > Carangidae > Seriola > Seriola lalandi. The sequence goes on from NW_019440522.1 coordinate 6,307, forward strand.
TTTATTTTCCACAGTATCTTTTTCAGTTTTAGTAATACAGATTGTTCAGTACACGTTTCATTAGAGAAAGTCCATGAAATACGGTTTTAAAAGTCATTCTAGAATATCTGTTTTTATGTTTCAGTCAGAGTGAAGAAAAGTAAGAAGAAGAAGTAAGTTAAACTGTTTCCTTTTTATTTTGCTTACACTTGTAGTTTGAAAATAAAAACTTCATTTGTCAAAGGTAGAATTCAGAGGTGATTCACTTAAGCTGAGAATTTACAGCATAGGTGTTGACACTCCCCAGATAAGGGAGGCTGTGAACTCAGGGTTGAAACAGGTCATTTGCACTCTATAGAATTCAGAGGTGATTCACTTAAGCTGAGCATTTACAGCATAGGTGTTGCCACTCCCCAAATAATGGAGGCTGTGAACTCAGGGTTGAAACAGGTCATTTACACTCTATCCACATCCCTGCATTAGCATTTACATACATGTCCACCTGAAAATGGGGGATGCTTGACTCTGAAAGTTTAAAACCAGAAGAAAGCAAGGCAGTTTTATTTATATAGCATTTTATTTAAAGAGTAAGAAGAAGAAGTGAGTTAAACTGTTTCCTTTTTATTTTAGTTGAGAATTTACAGCATAGGTGTTGACGCTCTCCAAATAAGGGAGGCTGTGAACTCAGGGTTAAAACAGGTCATTTACACTCTAACCACATTCCTGCATAAGCATTTACATACATGCCCACCTGAGAATGGGGGATGCTTGACTCTGGAAGTTTAAAACCAGAAGAGGGCAAGGCAAGGCAGTTTTATTTATATAGCATTTTATTTATTTAGCGCATTTCATACACAGCCTCACAGCAAGAAGGTTCTGGTTTCGAGTCCCGGCTCGGCCGTGGGATCTTTCTGTGTGGAGTTTGCATGTTCTCCCCGTGCCAGTGTGGGTTCTCTCCGGGTACTCCGGCTTCCTCCCACAGTCCAAAGACATGCAAATGGGGACGAGGCTAATTGGATACTCTACATTGACCATAGGTGTGGCTGTGAGTGTGAATGGTTGTCTGTCTCTATGTGTTTGCCCTGCGATGGACTGGCGAACTGTCCAGGGTGTACCGCGCCTCTTTCCCGAAAAGATGCTGGGATAGGCTCCAGCCCCCA
>NW_019440523.1:0-508 GCF_002814215.2 Seriola lalandi dorsalis
ATCGTCACCTTCCTAAAATAATGGCCTAAGTCATGTTTTGACAAAAATGTTTTTTTTGCCTAAATCACCCCCTCATGATGCTGGCCACCTCTGGTAAAATCGCCTGAATCCTCAGTTGAGGGGAACATGCAATTCTACCCCCGGTTGCATAATGGCCTATGTCAAAAGTGTGACTCTTTTGTTGAGTTTTTTGTGTTTCCTGAAAAACCTGAAAAAATGACTTAGGCCATTATTTTAAGAGGGTGTCGATATGGATGTTAACAACAAGTCTTTGAGTGTTGACTGATTACATCATGATGACATCATCAGTTTAAGTCTCAATGCTCTGATTTTCATCTTTGGCAGAAAGATTTCAAAAGAAAGTGGAGAAAATGTGACTGACGCCTGCTGCGTGCGTGCGTGCGTGCGTGCGTGCGTGCGTGCGTGCGTGCGTGCGTGTGTGTTTGTGTATGTGGGTCAGGGTTAGAGAAAAGAGAGGAGCAGCTATATAAAGGCGATCAGATCCAGG
>NW_019440525.1:0-448 GCF_002814215.2 Seriola lalandi dorsalis
TTAGATTATCTACGTAGAAAGAAGGTAGACGTCGCACTTTTACAGGAAACGCACATTAGACTTGAGGACACTTCCAGGGTTCAAAACCACCTTTATAAATCTGTAGTGGCTTCCGCTGACGGCACCCGTACTAAAGGAGTGATGATATTGATGAAACGCAACATTAATCTAGCAGTCGAAAAGGTGGGCTCTGACAAGAAGGGATGCTTAGCTTTTTGCTGTACATCTATTCAAGGCAAAAAAGTTGCGTTTGTCAGTATCTATGCACCAACCATCTTTGAGGCTGAGTTTTTCCCCTCAATTACATCACAACTACTAAAGCTGAACGATTATCAGTTGTACATAGGTTCAGATATGAATGCTTTCATTGATGTAAATTTGGATAAATCCAACTCAGTTATGGTGGGCCCCCAAGACTCTGCATCCAAAGCCTTAAATTGTTTTATAA
>NW_019440526.1:0-391 GCF_002814215.2 Seriola lalandi dorsalis
CCAGAGAAGAACAGCTGATCTCTGACAACCTGCAGCAACTCAACCTGAATAAAGAATAAAAGATGGAGATAAAATCATTGATAATCAATCAGATATGTCCTAATCAATGGTCTTCTCTCTAAAAGGAGCAGAGTGACTTTGTCCTTCTGTTGTTGTGGATCATCATCATGTCACATCTACTCACATCATCCACATGTCAGAACAAGAGTCTGAGTCACACAGATCCAGAGTCAGTCCACAGAGTCCCTGTTTAGTACTAAATGTCCTCTGTGAGTTCCTGTCCCTCCATGACTGAATCACTGTTATTAGAGCCCAGATTTACCACTAATACTCAACCATCATGATCATTCTCTTTCTCTCCCCAGTTTCTCTCCTCTCCACCCAACCGGTC
>NW_019440527.1:0-398 GCF_002814215.2 Seriola lalandi dorsalis
TGTGTGTGTGTGTGTGTGTGTGTGTGTGTGTGTGTGTGTGTGTTGAAGGATCTGAGGTGAAGACCGACGGCTTCAGTCTTCAGACCTGCCGCAGCATCATCAGTCTGCTGGACGTATCCTTCATGTTCAGCCAAACATGAGACAGGTGTGGACCAGCTGCAGACAGATGTAGACAGGTGTGGACCAGCTGTAGACAGATGTAGACAGCTGTAGACAGGTGTAGACAGGTGTGGACCAGCTGTAGACAGGTGTGGACCAGCTGTAGACAGATGTAGACAGGTGTGGATCAGCTGTAGACAGGTGTGGACCAGCTGTAGACAGGTGAGGACCAGCTGTAGACAGATGTAGACAGCTGTAGACAGGTGTAGACAGGTGTGGACCAGCTGTAGACAGGTGTG
>NW_019440528.1:0-399 GCF_002814215.2 Seriola lalandi dorsalis
GGATCAGCTGTTCAAACAGTCTTCATATTAACTCTGAGAGCCCTGCAGAGACTCGACAGAAACCCAAGCACAATCCAGGGTCTCTCACCTTTAGTAAGGCTGTGGGAAAAAAATTTCACGTAAAGATTGTAAGTTGTAAATTTGTTTATGTGTTGAGAAGATTAGTATTTGTTGTACTCCTGCTCCTTTTCCTCATATTTCCTGCTTTTGGCTTTTCTTTCTTTATATTCTTTCTCTCTTGACTGTTTTTTAGTGTCAGCATCTTTGGATTTAATTCTCCCACCAATTAGAACTGGCTTCATGTCTCTGCAGTCCAACTGCACAGGAGAAGTAACCTGAGTTGGTCTCAGGACCAGGTGTGTTTTGATGAAGTGGCCTGTAGGCGGTGCTGTTATCCAA
>NW_019440529.1:0-317 GCF_002814215.2 Seriola lalandi dorsalis
GACAATGTGTAATAAAGCATAAAACCATCAGAAAACATCATAATATGGCAAGTTACGAAGACGTCATGGTTTAATAAGGCCCTAAAAGCAAAAAAACCCACAAAGTATAGGAAGGCATAAAAACATCAAAAAACATCATAATATAATGAGATATGAAGACATCATGGTACATTAAGGTCTTAAAAGTGAATAAAACGACATAGTATATTATAACAAAAAACATGAAAAAACGACATAGTATACCATGGCAAAAAAATTGAAAAAATGACAATGTGTGATATAGCATAAAACCATCACAAAACGTCATAATATGGCAA
>NW_019440530.1:0-593 GCF_002814215.2 Seriola lalandi dorsalis
TACTGTATCTACTGAGTCACTGTATCTACTGAGTCTACTGTATCTACTGTATCTACTGAGTCACTGTATCTACTGAGTCTACTGTATCTACTGTATCTACTGAGTCACTGTATCTACTGTATCTACTGAGTCACTGTATCTACTGTATCTACTGAGTCACTGTATCTACTGAGTCACTGTATCTACTGTATCTACTGTATCTACTGAGTCACTGTATCTACTGAGTCTACTGTATCTACTGTATCTACTGTATCTACTGATTCACTGTATCTACTGTATCTACTGAGTCACTGTATCTACTGAGTCACTGTATCTACTGTATCTACTGTATCTACTGTATCTACCGGGTCACTGTATCTACTGAGTCACTGTATCTACTGTATCTACTGTATCTACTGTATCTACTGAGTCACTGTATCTACTGTATCTACTGTATATCTACTGAGTCACTGTATCTACTGAGTCACTGTATCTACTGAGTCTACTGAGTCACTGTATCTACTGAGTCACTGTATCTACTGTATATCTACTGAGTCACTGTATCTACCGAGTCACTGTATCTACTGAGTCACTGTATCTACTGTATCTACTGT
>NW_019440531.1:0-420 GCF_002814215.2 Seriola lalandi dorsalis
TATAGTTAGTTACTATACAACATGACATATTCAAAAATCCCAGCTCATGTCCTCGAGTAATTTGTTGTTCCATAAGGCACAACTGAAATAAAGAAGCTCCTCCCGGCAGGAAAATAAGGAAAAAATATTTGATGTGGTATTACAGTTCCAGAGTTAGTTCACAAAATTAAATAAAGAAATCAAGTCATTTTACTGGATTCATGTGATAGTTTCAAATTCAAAATTGGCTGCATTTTTCAAAGTTAGTTTGATTAGTGTCGTCACACACATATTATTCAAACTAAAAAAATTGAACTGTAGATAATTTATGCAAGAAGTGTATACTTTATAGTACTGCAGGCTTTTACGTATTATAGCTTGGACTGACCAGCGCATTCTGACATGCACTCCTGCCCCCTTTGACTGTGAAAAAAATGCATG
>NW_019440532.1:0-408 GCF_002814215.2 Seriola lalandi dorsalis
CTTGTTCCCTCAGGCGCATAATGATGAAGATGAAGATGAAGACAAAGTGAACTATGAAAACGTTTGACTCCACTGATCAACAACGTCAGCATCAACTACCGAGCATTTACAACCTTTAAAAACTACGGTGGCCCTGAAGCTCAACACGCTGCACCTGAAGAAAACACCTTCACCTGTTAGAGCGCGTACCAAGAAGGTGTGGTCCTAACCGCAGCGCCACAGGTTCGAGTCCCACCTGTGGTTCTCTGCTACAAGTCGTCCCCTCTGACTTCCTGTCTCTATCAGAATAAAGGCAGAAAATAACATTAAGAGACAGTGATGAACCTGGACGGGACGCACCTGCTGGACGTCTTCCAGGCGAATCCCTCCATGTTCACTTGATGTTCAGTGGTTTTAACTTCACGAAGC
>NW_019440533.1:0-419 GCF_002814215.2 Seriola lalandi dorsalis
AAAAACATAATACACAAATAAATAAATACAAAAATAAATAAATAATTAAATAAACCTTTTGCTTTACACCTGCAGTCAAAACACTCAGGTAAACAAAAACCATATGACCTTGACAGTTTCCACCCAATCCAGGCATTCATAAATTAATCCCCTATTCCCCAAAGTCTATTTTTACCTCTCCATCTCCGCCTATCTTAATAAGGGTGCTTCCTTCAATAAACCCTTTACAAAACTCCTCTGCATCTAATGATTTATGCATCATGATTACATCTCTTTTCATCCCGTTCTTAAACATGCTCCATACATCCGCTCTTTTTTTCTCATAATGGGCTAAATTCCTTCTTAGTTTGACAGAATATCTTGCATGACTTAATACATAGTTCAATAACCTCACATTCCCTTTCTTCAATCTCCCATTC
>NW_019440534.1:0-443 GCF_002814215.2 Seriola lalandi dorsalis
GCTTAAAAATGGAAAAAAATCTCATAGTATAGTAGGGTACAAAACGTCATATTATAGTAAGGCATAAAAATGCAAAAAAACATCATAGTATAGTAAGGCTTAATAGGGCTAAAAAACGTCATATTATAGTAAGTCATAAAAAAGCAAAAAGAAACGTCATGGTATAGCAAGGCATAAAAATGACATAAAACGTCATAGAATAGTAAGGGATAAAATGTCATAGTATAGTAAGGCATGAAAAGTTAAAAAAAAAGTCATATTATAATAGGTTATGAAAAAGTCATAGTATAGCAAGGCATAAAATGACAAAAAAAGTCATAGTATAGTAAGGCATAAAAATGCCAAAAAACGTCATAGTATAGTAAGGCATAAAACGTCATAGTATAGTAAGTCATAAAAATGCAAAAAAAAAGGTAATTTTATAGTAAGGCATAAAAATGCAA
>NW_019440535.1:0-515 GCF_002814215.2 Seriola lalandi dorsalis
ACCACCAATCAAATCAAAAGAAGAAGAAGATAGAGAAGAAGCGCAAACAGCAGCAAAACAGAGGAAAGACAGAAAAATGTCAAACTCCATTAAAACATGAGACCACTCTGTCTCTGGCACGGACAGGCTGGAAGAAGGTTTGTTTCTGTTGTGCACGGATTTATTGTGAACATCACTGACATTTACCAGAGAGATGAGGAGCTCCTCTGCACCGACTTTGTAGAACGCATAGACCACACACTACTACTACTGCTGCTGCTGCTGCTGCTGCTGCTGCTGCTGCTGCTGCTGCTGCTGCTGCTGCTGCTGCTGCTGCTGCTCTGCTGCTGCTGCTGCTCTGCTGCTGCTGCTGCTGCTGCTGCTGCTGCTGCTGCTGCTCTGCTGCTGCAGCTGCTGCTGCTGCTGCTGCTGCTGCTGCTGCTGCTGCTCTGCTGCTGCTGCTCTGCTGCTGCTGCTGCTGCTGCTGATGCTGCTGCTGCTGCTGCTGCTGCTGCTGCTGCTGCTGCTGCTGCTGC
>NW_019440536.1:0-482 GCF_002814215.2 Seriola lalandi dorsalis
ACGCCTTATTATACTGTGACGTTTTTTGACATTTTTACGCCTTATTATACTATGACGTTTTTTGACATTTTTATGCCTTAGTATACTGTGACATTTTGTGCCATTTTTACGCTCTACTATACTATGACGTTTTTTGACATTTTACGCCTTATTATACTATGACGTTTTTTGCCATTTTTATCTTCTACTATACTATGACGTTTTTTGGCATTTTTACGCCTTATTATACTGTGACGTTTTTTGGCATTTTTACGCCTTATTATACTGTGACGTTTTTTTACATTTTTATGCTCTACTATACTATGACGTTTTTTGACATTTTTACGCCTTATTATACTGTGACGTTTTTTTACATTTTTACGCCTTAGTATACTGTGACGTTTTGTGCCATTTTTACGCCTTATTATACTGTGACGTTTTTTTACATTTTTATGCTCTACTATACTATGACGTTTTTTGACATTTTTACGCCTTATTATACT
>NW_019440537.1:0-629 GCF_002814215.2 Seriola lalandi dorsalis
TATACTATGACGTTTTTATGACTTTTCATGCCTTACTATACTATGACCTTTTTATGACTTTTCATGCCTTACTATACTATGACATTTTCATGCCTTACTATACTATGACATTGTTATGCCTTACTATACTACAACATTTTTTTGACTTTTCCTGTCTTACTATACTATGACGTTTTTATGACTTTTCATGCCTTACTATACTATGACATTTTTATGACTTTTCATTCCTTACTATACTATGACATTGTTATGCCTTACTATACAACATTTTTTTGACTTTTCCTGTCTTACTATACTATGACATTTTTATCACTTTTCATGCCTTACTATACTACAACATTTTTTTGACTTTTCCTTTCTTACTATACTATGACGTTTTTATGACTTTTCATGCCTTACTATACTATGATATTTTTATGACTTACTATACTATGACGTTTTTTTGACTTTTCATGACTTACTATACTATGACGTTTTTTTGACTTTTCATGCCTTACTATACGATGACATTTTTATGCCTTACTATACTATGACATTTTTATGACTTTTCATGCCTTACTATACTATGACATTTTTATGACTTTTCATGCCTTACTATACTATGACCTTTTTATGACTTTTCATGCCTT
>NW_019440538.1:0-1007 GCF_002814215.2 Seriola lalandi dorsalis
TCAGTACAGGCCTCTGTCCTCCAGTGTAATCCAAATTGGACAACAGCCCAGAGACAGAGGACAGAGAGAACCTGGATTAGTAAATTGGACACTAGATTCCCACAGGGACTAAATGAGGGATAAGAGAGAGACTGCATGGGACTGGATGGAGTGTGCACAGATTGCGCCACCGCTTCGCGGTGGCACAATCCTTTATTTCCTAAACCTAACCCTAACCCTAACCCTAACCCTAACCCTAACCCTTTCTAAATTGACAACTAAACCTAACCCAACCCTAACCCTAACCATTGTAATTGGATGCCTAAACCTAATTAACACCTAAACCTAACCATTTTAATTGGATTCCTAAATTAACTAAGTTTTTAACCCTAACTTGCCTAAATCCTAACCCTAACCATTTGGTTTTATCTAAAAATTAAAAAACCCCTGTTTAAAACCTAAATTTAATTATAAAAACTGTTTAAAAAAATATAAATACTGTTAAAATATATACATGATTATTTGTTATTATTTAATTCATTAAAATTCATTTAAAGGGTTAAAATATAGAGCTAAATTCATTATATGGGGATTACATTAAAAAACTATCAGGATTTAAGGGGTTAATTCGATTTATTTCAAAAAACTAAATTTAGACGATAAAAATTTAAAAAGACGACAAGCGAGTATAAAAAGGGTGAAAACTCATTGAGGGCTCATTCTGAGCTGAGGCTTTGTTGGAGACAGCTGCTTTTAGTGCATGGTTGCAATTGCCTTTTACTTTCATTGCCCTGCCTGAAGAAGGCACATACAGTGCCGAAACGTCGCGAGAGGGCACATTTTTAGTTTATTAATATAATATAAAAATATAGTTTAATTTTTAAGGGAGTTTTTTTAGTTTGTTTTTTGTTTTTTTATAAAAATTCATATTATTTTATTTACATTTATAGAAAATTTAAAAAGACACCCCCCCATCATTCCTAATGGCATATGCCGAGGAGGATGATGGGTGGCAAGTGGTTCGCCGT
>NW_019440539.1:0-563 GCF_002814215.2 Seriola lalandi dorsalis
TATGTTTGTGTGCACACGTATCTGTATATATATATATATATATATATATATATGTGTGTGTGTATATAAATGTGTGTGTGTGTGTGTGTGTGTGTGTGTGTTTGGTGTCAGTGTGTGTATGTGTGTGTCAGTGTGTGTGTGTGTGTCAGTGTGTGTGTATGTGTGTGTCAGTGTGTGTGTGTATGTGTGTGTCAGTGTGTGTGTGTGTGTGTGTCAGTGTGTGTGTATGTGTATGTGTGTGTCAGTGTGTGTGTGTGTGTTTGGTGTCAGTGTGTGCGTTTGGTGTCAGTGTGTGTGTATGTGTATGTGTGTGTGTGTTTGGTGTCAGTGTGTGTATGTGTGTGTCAGTGTGTATGTGTGTGTCAGTGTGTGTGTGTGTTTGGTGTCAGTGTGTATGTCAGTGTGTCAGTTTGTGTGTCAGTGTGTGTCAGTTTGTGTGTATGTGTGTGTGTGTGTTTGGTGTTAGTGTGTATGTCAGTGTGTCAGTTTGTGTGTATGTGTATGTGTGTGTCAGTGTGTGTCAGGTTGTGTGTATGTGTATGTGTGTGTCAGTGTGTGTGTGT
>NW_019440540.1:0-487 GCF_002814215.2 Seriola lalandi dorsalis
AACTTTATCTGTCTCATACCTCATTGTAAAACTTAGATTCTCCTCTTTCCAACAATCGTCGGCTTTCCATCCTATCACAAACCTCTTGTTATTAACCAGAAATTTAATGTGGTCAATTTTAGGCAGCTTTCAGTGCTGGGTCAGAGGTCAAATCTGGTCTCTATACTTAAGCTGCTATTTCAGGATAGTATTATCTGATATAGTCAAGTAATACCTCATTGTAAAGCTTATATTCTATTCTTTCCAACAAGTGTTGTTTTTCCATCTTATCACAAACCTCATGTTATTAACCAGACATTTAATGTGGTCAATTTTAGGCAGCTTTCAGTGCTGGGTCAGAGGTCAAATCTGGTGTCTATATTTAAGCTGCTATTTCAGGATAGCATTATCTGATTTATTGGAGTAATACCTCAGTGTGAAGCTTATATTCTATTCTTTCCAACAAGTGTTGGCTTTCCATCTTATCATAAACCTCCTGTTATTAACC
>NW_019440541.1:0-445 GCF_002814215.2 Seriola lalandi dorsalis
AGCCTTACTATACTATGACGCTTTATGCCTTACTATACTATGATGTTTTTTCACCTTTTTATGCCTTACTATATTATGACGTTTTTTTACCTCATTAGACTATGACGTTTTTTTAACCTCTTTATGCCTTACTATACACTGATGTTTTATACCTTACTATACGATGACGTTTTTTCACCTTTTTATGCCTTACTATACTATGATATTTTAGACCTTATTATACTATGACGTTTTCTGCCATTTTTATGCCTTACTATAATATGACGTTTTTTCACCTTTTTATGCCTTACTATACTATGATGTTTTTTCACCTTTTTATGCCTTACTATACTCTGATGTTTTATGCCAATTTTATGCCTTACTATACAATGACGTTTTATGTTATTTTTATGCCTTAATATACTATGATGTTTTTTCACCTTTTTATGCCTTACTATACTATGAC
>NW_019440542.1:0-451 GCF_002814215.2 Seriola lalandi dorsalis
GTCCGCAACGACGAGGAGCTCAACAAGCTCCTGGGCGGAGTGACCATCGCTCAGGGCGGCGTGCTGCCCAACATCCAGGCTGTTCTTCTGCCCAAGAAGACCGAGAAGCCCGCCAAGAAGTAGATCTGCTGGAAACACCAACACAAAGGCTCTTTTAAGAGCCACACACTCACATCTCAAACAGCAGATCCTCGTGTCTCTGATGTACCATACAAGTATTTACTGCACAAATGATGCACAATCACAGCAGGATTAGACTCTAATCACCAGTAGGATCATAGATCAGGATGCTCGCGAGGCACCAGTAACTCGCCCCCTGTTATAGTTTATTTATTCATATAGTGTGTATATTTGCTCACCCAAAGGCTTTGAGAATAGAGTCTGTACAAACCATGGATGTAGTTCAACCTTTAAGCAATACAGCTCATCTCAGTAAATCTAACCTGAAAGC
>NW_019440543.1:0-459 GCF_002814215.2 Seriola lalandi dorsalis
TAGTCGTACAGAAAGAGGACACTGAAAATGTATGGAAGCAAATGTTTACGACTGAAAAACAACATCTTGACAAATTGAAGGCAGGACTGAAGGAAGAAAGAGAGGATCTGGACAGAGTGAATGATACAATAAACAATGAAAAAGCAAACTTGGAGAAGATGAGGTCTGATATCCTGAAACAAACGGAGCTATTAGAACAAGATAAACGAGATGTAAAGGACGAAAAAGAAAAGTTGGAAGTCAGAAAGACTATGCTACAAAAGAAGAAAGAACAGGCCGATAGTCTGTTAGATGAGATTAACAGAGAGAAAATCAACATTAAAGATCTGAACCTTCAAGTTCAGAGACAACAAAACGAACTTGAAAATATCATTACCAAGATTAGTATAGAAAAAGAAGAACAAGAAGTACAGGATGACACCATCAAAAGACTAAAACTACAACTGGAAAGCAGTGAGA
>NW_019440544.1:0-317 GCF_002814215.2 Seriola lalandi dorsalis
CAGCGATCTGGGAGAAGTGTCGTGGTGTTCTGCCAGAAAAGAACACCATGACCTGGACGTTCGCCAGGAACAAGCAGGATACAAGAGTTGGTCAACTGTTAGGCAAGAATAGTACTATGAAGCCAAGATTTTGGAAAACAGGATGCACATACACACACATAGCTATCTGAGGTATAAAAGATCATGTCTGATTCTGTGCGGGGGTTCTTTGGTCTCCGTCTATGACTGCAAGTAGTCCGCATTGAATAAAGAGAGACTCCCCACCCTGACACCTGTGTCTTGGTCATCTGATTCCTCTTTTTGATCCACCACTTCTC
>NW_019440545.1:0-458 GCF_002814215.2 Seriola lalandi dorsalis
GAAATATCTCATCAATATCTCTCATCTCCTGGGTGGATCAGCACAAAATCTGGCACATACATTTATGGTTCCCGGACAGTGTATCCTAATGACTTAAGTTTTTCCTACAGAATTTTATTCTGGCACCACCACGATGTTCACATTTGCAACTTCGAGTTAGATGCCTCAGCAGCAATTGGATCGATTTCAATGAAATTTGGTACGAGCACTCATGTTCTTCTCTTCTGAACAGTAACAGCGTTTTACCTGCAAAACATCAGCTTGTTAGCATTTAGCTCAAAGCTCAGCTGTGCCTAGATACAACCTCAGAGAGTCAATAGTATGACTGTAGACTCTCAGCCTTGGTATTCATGTGTGTTATTAGAATTCTGCACCACTCATGGACTGTTCATAATGAACACCATGTTCAAGCATGAGGTAGTTCATATGTATACGTGTTAACCAGACTACTTCACACC
>NW_019440546.1:0-491 GCF_002814215.2 Seriola lalandi dorsalis
CATTTTTCTGCCATACTATACTAAGATCTTATTTTGCATTTTTGTGCCTAATTATATTTTTTGTATCATTCCTTGACATACAATGATGATTTTATGGCCTTTTTTTGCCTTAATATACTAAGTTGTATTTTTGACATTTTATGCCATACTATACTATGACGTTTGTTTGAAATTTTTTTGCAATGCTATACTAAGATTTTTTTTTAGCATTTTTATGGCTATTTGTATTATTTCGTCTCATGCCTAACCATAGTATAACGTTTTTATGAATTTTCATGCCATACTATACTATGACGTTTTTTTTTCATTTTTCTGGCATACTATACTAAGATCTTATTTGGCATTTTTATGGCTAATTATATTATTTCGTCTCATTCCTTGACATACTATGACGACTTTATGACTTTTTATGTCTTATTATACTATGATGTATTTTTTACATTTTATGCCATAATATACTATGACGTTTTTCTACCATACTATACTAAGAT
>NW_019440547.1:0-378 GCF_002814215.2 Seriola lalandi dorsalis
GGGGGCAGGGCACTACGGGAACGCCAAAACCCTCAAGCGCCTCAGGGGGAGGTTCTACTGGCCTGGCTGTCGATGAGATGTAGAGCTGCACGTGCACTGCTGTGACTCCTGCACCGCCCAGAAAGGACCAACTCGTCACTCCCATGCCCCACTGCAGCAGTACTTGGTAGGGGCCCCAATGGAGCGAGTTGGAGTGGACATCCTTGGGCCCTTCCCAGTCACCGACTCCGGAAACCGATATGTCCTTGTGGCCATGGACTACTTCACGAAGTGGCCCGAGGCATGCGGTGCCAGATCAGAGCGCCACCACAACAGCAGAGAGGTTGGTGGAGGAGATGTTTGCCCATTTCGGAGTCCCCACCGAGCTCCACAGTGACC
>NW_019440548.1:0-431 GCF_002814215.2 Seriola lalandi dorsalis
GTTGATAATAAATAAACAATAATAATTAGATTAGTCCACTTCCTTTGGCTGAAGTGTTGTATAGCCTGATGGCAGTGGGAACAAAGGATCTCCTGAACCTCTCTGTTCTGCAGCGCAGGGAGATGAGACGTTTGCTGCTGTAGCTGCTTCACTGTCCTGCCAGAATGTTGTGGAGAGGATGGTTGGTATTGTACAAGATGGCCTCCATCTTACATTGCGTGCGTCTCTCCACAACAGTCGTAAGTGAGTCCAGACTCCTGCCAAGCACAGACCCAGCCTTTTTTACCAGCTTGTCCAGTCTCTTTGTGTTCATGTTGGACATGCTACTGCCCCAGCAGACTGCAGCATAAAAGAGTAAACTGGCCACCACTGACTGATAAAATATGTGCAGCATTTCACTGCAGACGTCAAAGGACCTGAGCTTCCTGAGG
>NW_019440549.1:0-470 GCF_002814215.2 Seriola lalandi dorsalis
TTTTTTTGACATTTTTATGCCATACTATACTATGACATTTTTTGACATTTTTGTGCCATACTATACTATGACATTTTATGGCATTTTTATGCCTGACTAGACTTAGTTATATTATTCCTTACCATACTATGATGTTTTAATGACATTTTACGCCTCAATATACTATAATGTTTTCTTGACGTTTTATGCCATACTATACTATGATATTTTTTGACATTTTTATGCCATACTATACTACGATGGTTTTGGCATTTTTATGCCTTATTTAACTCTGTCATTGTATGCCTTACCATACTATGGCGTTTTTATGACCTTTTATGCCTTAATATAATATGATGTTTTTTTTACGTTTTATGCCATACTATACTATGACATTTTTTGACATTTTTGTGCCATACCATACTTTGACATTTTATGGTATTTTTATGCCTTACTATACTATTTAATTTCATTCCTTACCATATTATGAT
>NW_019440550.1:0-544 GCF_002814215.2 Seriola lalandi dorsalis
TGGGGGCGTGGCTGTTTGATTGATATACCTGGTCTGCAATGATTGATCGGATGACGCGGCAGGCCGGGAGGTCGATCACCGGAGGATCAGTCACCGGAGGAGAGCTTGGGTCGTGAGAGTTTCGTATTGAATCAGTTGTGTTGAATATTATTTTTCTCAATATTTGTCCGTGGAAGAATAATTTAGCACTGACAGTTTTGCTTTTTTAGTTTTAGTTATTTAGTTTTAATGAGTTTTCGGTTCACAGTAATTATGGCTCATTCTTCGTCACTAACAAACTGGAGAGATGATGATGATGATTTACAGTTTTTTTCGGTAAGTAAATGTTTATTTTCTGAACGTCCTACAGTTTCAATGTGTATGATGCTAGTAAAAAAAAGCTAGTGCGTTTTTTCCCTACGTGCTTTGACCGGAGAACAGGAGACAGTTAACGCTTTGCTAACCTAGCTAGCTAGCTAGCTGGTAACTTAGTGTTTGTTATGAGCAATAACATTGATTACAATTATAATGCTAACAATGATATACAATACATAAATGATGATGC
>NW_019440551.1:0-1091 GCF_002814215.2 Seriola lalandi dorsalis
TGCTGTAAGAAGAAGGCAGATAAATCAATCCCAAAATCACACAATATCTCGTTCTGTCATTTCTCAATCTGAAAACCATACTCACACACCCCGCTCCAGGAGGAGAAAAAGAGACTGAGCAGGTGATCGCACAGCTGTATTTGTAGGCTCTGATTGCGCCCAAAGGGCGGAGGTGTTAATTTTCTAATTGTCTCCTGAAACGGCTCACCCTCAGAGAGAGTGACCCATACGGTGGCGTGTTGACCTGATATGAAGTAGAACGTCATAGTGTAGTATGGCATAAAATTTCAAAAAACGTCATAGTATAGTAAGGCATAAAAATGGCACAAAACGTCACAGTATAATAAGGCATTAAAATGGCAAAAAACGTCATAGTATAGTCAGGCACAAAACGTCACAGTATAGTAAGGCATAAAAATGACAAAAAAACGTCATAGTGTAGTATGGCATAAAATTTCAAAAAACGTCATAGTATACTAAGGCATAAAAACGGCACAAAAAGTCATATTATAGTAGAGCATAATAATGACAAAAAACGTCATAGTGTAGTAAGGCATAAAATTTCAAAAAACGTCACAGTATAGTAAGGCATAAAAATGGCAAAAAACGTCATAGTGTAGTATGGCATAAAAATGCCAAAAAAACGTCATAGTGTAGTATGGCATAAAATTTCAAAAAAACGTCATAGTATACTAAGGCATAAAAATGGCAAAAAACGTCATCGTATACTAAGGCATAAAAATGCCAAAAAAACGTCAGTGTAGTATGGCATAAAATTTCAAAAAACGTCATAGTATACTAAGGCATAAAAATGGCACAAAAAGTCATATTATAGTAGAACATAAAAATGACAAAAAACGTCAGTATAATAAGGCATAAAAATGGCAAAAAACGTCATAGTATAATAAGGCATATCAGCAGCAGATAGTGTGCATATAATATATGAATTCAGGAGTCATTTCTTTAGTAACAATCAAGCATTTATTTACATCAAATGAGGCACTCATAATCAGTGATAATAAAAAACTGTAGGATTCACTGGATCCGTATAAACAATTGCGAAACGCAACATATAGTGGATATAAAAATTC
>NW_019440552.1:0-396 GCF_002814215.2 Seriola lalandi dorsalis
AGGCTGGCTGTGTCAACTGTTCACACTTCACACCTGTTAAAAAAGAAAATGTTTTGTTATAAATGATCAAGTTCTACAGCAAGAGAAGAAATGTTGACCATGACAAATCCAGAAAGACTCACAGGATCCAGCTGCCAACAGCAGCAGCAGAGTTACAGAAAACATGGTTTATGGTGAAGCTGACGAGCTGTGAACTCCACTGACAGTCTGATCTGAAGTTTTTATAGCTGAGTAACAAGGAAGGTCACTGAGTTTGCATAGAATCAAACACATGAAGCTTCAGTGTTGGTCTAACTGGAGCCAATAGAAAAGTCTGTTCAGTTTTACTGTCAACACCTCATACCACATGTAATTAATTATTAATGTGTCAGCACATAACTTTTTTAATGCAGCAAT
>NW_019440553.1:0-466 GCF_002814215.2 Seriola lalandi dorsalis
GTTATACAGCAGTCAAGATGTTGTGTCGGTCAGGACAGAGGAATGAAGACAGGAGATAACTTCTTGTTGGTAGATCTGATGATTGTGTCGATTTATTGAGGACTCAGTGTTGTCATAGTTCTGGAATAACAACAATAAATCATATTATATATCATCTTAAGAATGATCCACGTATTCACATAAACAGAAATATACACAATAATCCTAACATAAACCAACTAATAGTAATATAATTAACCATAATAATTAGTTAGCTGGTCCAATAGCACCCTCTACTGGTTAGGACAAATCAAGAATTAACACTCCCACGGAGCGCCAAGCAATTAACCCTCTGAACTACCGTGACGTTACATACCGTGAACTGAACAGTACACAAACTACGCAAACCAACAGAATTTTCTTTATGCTCCTACACACAACTAAAACAAGACAGACATCAGTCGCATATCAGCGGAAACAATACATT
>NW_019440554.1:0-637 GCF_002814215.2 Seriola lalandi dorsalis
CTATACTAAGATCTTTTTTTGGCATTTTTATGGCTAATTATATAATTTCGTCTCATGCCTGACCATACTATGATGATTTTATGACCTTTTATGCCTTAATATACTATGATATATTTTTGACATTTTATGCAATAATATATTATGACGTTTTTTGACATTTTATGCCATACTATACTATGACGTTTTTTGACATTTTTCTGCCATACTATACTAAGATCTTTTTTGGCATTTTTATGGCTAATTATATTATTTCGTCTCATGCCTCACCATACTATGACGATTTTATTACCTTTTATGCCTTAATATACTATGATGTATTTTTGACATTTTCTGCCATACTATACTATGACGTTTTTTGACATTTTTCTGCCATACTATGCTAAGATCTTTTTTTGGCATTTTTATGGCTAATTATATTATTTCGTCTCATGCCTGACCATACTATGACGATTTTATGACCTTTTATGCCTTAATATACCATGATGTATTTTTGACATTTTATGCCATACTATACTAAGATTTTTTTTGGCATTTTTATGGCTAATTATATCATTTCGTCTCATGCCTCACCATACTATGATGATTTTATGACCTTTTATGCCTTAATATACTATGATGTATTTTTGACATTTTATGC
>NW_019440555.1:0-508 GCF_002814215.2 Seriola lalandi dorsalis
GTGTACTTTGGGAACACAGAGGTAGAGACCTGCTCTTTCGTAGTTTGGCAGCACGGGAAATGGCTCAGGTTTTCTTGCAGCATCTGCGTCTTGCCTTTTATATCTGTGAACCAGTGACGATTGCTCTAAGACTGCAAGGGAAGCTCAGCTTCCCCTAAAATGTCAACAAAATCAGTGGTCAAATATGTGCTGTTGTGTGAATATTTCATTGACTAAATATGCGCTAGAACACGTTCATCTTTTGTTCAGAATCAGCTCCTTATCACAGGTAACCGCCACGACTTCTTCTCATTCATCCCCGCAGCACCACAGAGCTTTACACAGTGTAGACGCAGAGCTTCTACTGACTTCAATGGGGAAGCAGAGAGTGGGTTGTTCCACTGCAGCGAAACTGGACGGTCATTGGATAAATGCTGGGCTTTGTCCCGCCCATCAGACGCTCAGCGTCTCTGGGGGTCTATGGGACAGTGGGCTGGCCCGGACGCTCGGCTTCTGCATGATGATTGGA
>NW_019440556.1:0-561 GCF_002814215.2 Seriola lalandi dorsalis
ACGTCATATTCTAGTAGAGCATAAAAATGGCAAAAAACGTCATAGTATAGTCAGCCACAAAACATCACAGTATAGTAAGGCATAAAAATGCCAAAAAAAAGTCATATTCTAGTAGAGCATAAAAATGGCAAAAAACATCACAGTATAGTATGGCATAAAATTTCAAAAAATGTCATAGTATACTAAGACATAAAAATGGCAAAAAACGTCATAGTATAGTCAGGCACAAAACATCACAGTATAGTAAGGAATAAAAATGCCAAAAAAAGTCATATTCTAGTAGAGCATAAAAATGTCAAAAAATGTCACAGTATAGTCAGGCACAAAACGTCACAGTATAGTAAGGCATAAAAATGCCCCAAAAAAAATATATTATAGTAGAGCATAAAAATGGCAAAACACGTCATAGTATAGTCAGGTATAAAAATGCCAAAAAAAGTCATATTCTAGTAGAGCATAAAAATTGCAAAAAACATCATAGTATAGTAAGGCATAAAAATGCCAAAAAAAAAAAATATTATAGTAGAGCATAAAAATGGCAAAACACGTCATAGTATAGTC
>NW_019440557.1:0-407 GCF_002814215.2 Seriola lalandi dorsalis
TTGTTCTTTAACATGTTCTTTAACTTGTTCTGTAACTTGTTAATGTGTTCTTTAACGTGTTCTTTAACTTGTTCTTTAACGTGTTCGTTAACGTGTTCGTTAACGTGTTCTTTAACGTGTTCGTTAACGTGTTCGTTAACGTGTTCGTTAACGTGTTCGTTAAGGTGTTCGTTAACATGTGATCTTAAATGAGGACAGCGTGTGTTTGTTCACTGGGAGACTCTTTGTTTCTGTGAGTAAAGATTTAGAGCCTCTTCAGGAATAATGCAGGACGCCTGGTTGAATGAGGTCGTGTTCACAGTCAAGCAGTCGCTTCAGAGAAGACTTTCCCCTCGGCGAAGACGTAAAGCCGCTTTGGGAAGCAAATTAGAAACTCCTGAAATATCAAACAAGTCTTTCATGGCGTC
>NW_019440558.1:0-455 GCF_002814215.2 Seriola lalandi dorsalis
TCTGCAGTGAGATGAGATGTTTGCTGCAGCTGTAGCTGCTTCTCTGTCCTGCCAGAATGTTGTGGAGAGGATGTTGGTATTGTCCAAGATGGCCTCCATCTTGTATTTACAGTCTCTCCACAACAGTCCTGAGTGAGTCCAGACTCCTGCAGCACAGACCCAGCCTCTTTGACCAGCTTGTCCAGTCTCTTTGTGTTCATGTCGGACATGCTGCCGCCCCAGCAGACTGCAGCATTAAAGAGTTACACTGTCCACCACCGACTGATAAAACATGTGCAGCATTTCACTGCAGATGTCAAAGGACCTGAGCTTCCTGAGGAAAAAGAGCCGGCTCCGCCCCTTCAGGTAGATGGCATCCGTGTTCAGGGACCAGTCCAGTTTACTGTCCAGGTGCACACCTTGGTATTTATAAGTGTGCACCACCAAGGGTGGGCTAGACCTCAGAAAGTCCATGA
>NW_019440559.1:0-442 GCF_002814215.2 Seriola lalandi dorsalis
GCTATACTATGTCGTTTTTTCACACATTTATGCCATGGTATACTATGACATTTCTTGACCTTTTTTTGCCATGCTATACTTTCAAATTATTTTGCCATACTGTACTATGTCGTTTTTTCACAATTTTATGCCATGCTATACTATGACATTTTTTTGCCTTTTTATGCCATGCTATACTATGTCGTTTTTTTACACTTTTATGCTATGTTATACTATGTCGTTTTTTTGCCTTGTTATGCCATGCTATACTATGTCGTTTTTTTGCCTTGTTATGCCATGCTATACTATGTCGTTTTTTTACACGTTTATGCCATGCTATACTATGACATTTTTTTGCCTTTTTATGCCATGCTATACTATGACATTTTTTTGCCTTTTTATGCCATGCTATAATATGTCGTTTTTTACACTTTTATGCCATGCTATACTATGTCGTTTTTTT
>NW_019440560.1:0-463 GCF_002814215.2 Seriola lalandi dorsalis
CTGCTCTCATCTGTGAAGAGAACATGGCGCCAATGGTGAACCTGCCAGTTCTGGTGTTCTTTGACAAATGCCAATCGAGCTGCAGGGTGCTGGGCTGTGAGCACAGGTCCCACTAGAGGACGTGGGGCCTCATGCCGCCCTCATGGAGTCTGTTTCTGATAGTTTGGTCAGAAACATGAACACCAGTATCCTGCTGGAGGTCCTGTTGTAGGGCTCTGGCAGTGCTCCTCCTGTTGTTCCTCTTCACAAAGGAGCAGGTACCGGTCCTGCTGCTGGGTTGATGCCCTTCTACGGCCCTGTCCAGATCTCCTCGTGTAACGGCCGGTCTCCTGGTATCTCCTCCATGCTCTTGAGACTGTGAGAGAGACGCAGCAAACCTTCTTGCAACCCGATTGACCTGCAGGTACCACCTCATGCTACCAGTAGTGACAAGGACACCAACAAAACACAAACCTAGAGAAGA
>NW_019440561.1:0-419 GCF_002814215.2 Seriola lalandi dorsalis
TGCAGTTTCATGCCTTGCCATACTATGATGTTTTTATGACCTTTTATGGCTTAATATATGATGATGTTTTTTCGAATTTTTTGCCATACTATACTATGGCGTTTTTTGGCATTTTTACACCATACTAAAAAAATAGATTTTTACCACTTTTATGCCTTAATATACTATGTAGTTTCTTGCCATAGTATAGTATGACAAAAAATTCAAAAAAACATCATCATATATTAAGGCATAAAAGGTCATAAAAACATCATAGCATGGCAATGCATGAAGCTGCTTAGTATGTTAAGGCATAAAAATGCCAAAAAACATCATTTTATAGTATGCCATAAAAATGCCAAAAACGCCGTAGTATAGTATGGCAAAAAATTTGAAAAAACATCATCATATATTAAGGCATAAAAGGTAAAAAAAAGTTA
>NW_019440562.1:0-508 GCF_002814215.2 Seriola lalandi dorsalis
CCGGACTTTAATTCAAAAGTCCGGATCATTCATAACATTATTAAAGCGGCCCACCATCTAAAAAATGTGTCGGGGGAGAAACCACCCCCGACCATCGGCCGTATGACTGCAACTCTGAGCGAGTTCATTAAACCTGCCTCCCCGACGGACGCCACCAGCCTGCTGCTGGTGGGGAACGCCAAAAACTGGGAGTACACCACCCTCCTAGCTCTCAGAGAACACTATATGGTCATGCTGGAAACGGAAATTAATGAACTGGCCAGTTTTGCCAATCAGGACTGGAGAGGTCCGTTCCAGATTGCCTCCTCTTGGGCGAGGAGGAATCTGGGACAGAGACTAATGGCAGAGACCCTGCAGCAGGCTGAGGCCGTCATCCTGGCCCACCTAACAGGCTGGCAAGCGACGGAGCGCACAGCGGGTGGTACACGGGAGCACGAGAGCCCGCCTCCAGAGACTCAGGGAACCCCAGTGGCACCCCCTCCCACCACCAGCAAGCCGAGGGTTCCCC
>NW_019440563.1:0-468 GCF_002814215.2 Seriola lalandi dorsalis
TTCTTTGTTAGCCTAGCTCATGTAATCTAAAGGTACCAGGTTAGAGGGGGAAGGTTAGCTTCATGCAGGTTCTAGGACTGAGACGTACTGCTATGTGTGAACATACGAGTACTCGATTAACTGTATGACTGACCACAACCTAAGCAAACATTACAACAACAAGACATCAATCAACAAGTACATTAACAAGTTAAGGCTTCTGCTGATTAGCTATGCTGTGCTGTGCTGTGCTGGGAGAGGTTAGGCCCAGTCCGTTAACGTTACCCAATCCTTGGAACAAGCAAAGAGGTCCTTTCCAGTGTTTTGTAAAGTCCAGTGAGTTTGGGGGGTTTCCTGGTGGAATAAAGTCCTGTCTGGCTGTGTTGCTTGCTGGTATCTCCTTTGTTCTCCTCACAGAGTTAGCTGTTCCATGCTAACTCTGCTACGACTCCTGTTGCTTGGAAAATCAGCTGGCCTTGTGTTGTAGCC
>NW_019440564.1:0-467 GCF_002814215.2 Seriola lalandi dorsalis
TAATGTTGTTGCTGTAACCATCATTAATATAGTTATTTTAGTGGCATTCTTGTGGCGCCCCCAAGACATTCTGCGCTCTAGGCAACTGCCTATGTTGCCTATTCCACGATCCGGCCCTGCCGCCTGCTAATAAAGTATGCATGTCTGCATCAATTTTTCACTGCATTTTCCCATTCCCAGACAAGCTCAGGTTTACACAGCTGACTTCACCTGCAGCTCCACAAATGCACTTCGGTCTTAATTGAATATTTGAAAAGCATCTTTCCAGATGATGTTGATTTGTTAAATGTTAGTAAAATAAACATTTAATTGTATGGTATTTTAGTTGTGTGGTTTGTGATAAATATATACTAAATGCATAGAGCAAATTGTTAGACGTATGTAATATTTATCAAAAGAAAATTAGCAACAATTACATAATTATATTGAGTAATTGAATAACATAATACAATCAAATAATTGAAAAT
>NW_019440565.1:0-428 GCF_002814215.2 Seriola lalandi dorsalis
TATGCCTTAATATACTATATTGTTTTTTCAACATTTTTTGCCATACTATACTATGACGTTTTTTTAAATTTTCTTGCCATACTATACTATGATGTTTTTTGGCATTTTTATGAATTATTATACTATGTTGTTTGATTCCTTGCCATACTATGACGTTGTTATGACCTTTTATGCCTTAATATACTACATTGTTTTTTTGACATTTTTGCCATACTATACTATGACGTTTTTTGGTATTTTTTGCCATACTATACTATGACATTTTTTTGTTATTTTACGAATTATTATACTATGTTGTTTGATTCCTTACCCTACTATGACGTTGTTATGACCTTTTATGCCTTAATATACTATATTGTTTTTTCGACGTTTTTTGCCATACTATACTATGACGTTTTTTGGCATTTTTATGACTTACTATACTATGA
>NW_019440566.1:0-316 GCF_002814215.2 Seriola lalandi dorsalis
TGTGTGATTCAGGTGTGGTGCACCTGTACAGGTGTGGTGCACCTGTACTGAGGAGAGAATCAAAGCTATGGATTGTTTGTGCCTGTTTGGCTTCATGTGACGACGTAAGGAAACATGGCGCCAATTCACTCGTCTCTAATTTATTGGGAATCTCTGGGAATTACAGCATTAAGTAGCCAGCCATCCAAAAATGTTAGAGATTTAATTTGTGAATGTTTCAAACATACTTTGACTTTATGTGCGAGTCCTGTATTAGACTATTAGCTACTTGTTCTACAGCCCCACGACTCTGCAGCAGATAAGCAGGTTTGGACTA
>NW_019440567.1:0-482 GCF_002814215.2 Seriola lalandi dorsalis
GCACATCCGCCCCTCCCGAAGCCACAAACTCTCTCAGCCAGAGGGAGGCAGGTCGTGTGCGTATCATCCGCTGGAATTTAAAAACTCAGCGCGAGTAAAGATGGCAGAAGGAGGGCAGATACAGCAGCGTTTGGTGAGCAAAAAAAGGCAAAACCATCTCCGTTGTCTGGGAACAGTTCGGCTTCGAGGAATCCGAGACGAGCAGAAACATGCTACGTGCAAGATTTGCTACATGGTAGCGGCTGCAACGCAAGGGAACACCACGAATTTAGATGGCAAAAAAAGGTGTGTTTTTAATAAATGCAACACGTTCCCAAAGTCATGTGAAATAATCGTGTTACATAATCGTGATTTCAATATTGACCAAAATAATCGTGATTATGATTTTTTCCATAATCGAGCAGCCTTACCATCCACCACGACCTCCTCCTGACGTGGACTTTGTCTCTCTTTATACTACGTCACCGCACTTTTCCCTTTGC
>NW_019440568.1:0-411 GCF_002814215.2 Seriola lalandi dorsalis
GGTCTGGTTGATGATCTTCTGTTGGACTCTACAGGTGAAGTTGTTGCTGTGTCTCTTCTCCACAGTCACTCTGCCTCTGACAGTATAGAGGTCATCAGGACCTCTGATTGTCTTTGTTCGTCCAGCAGAGAGCAGCTTTCCCTCACCGTCCAGCCACAACAGCTCAGGTTCTGGATGCCAGCCTTTAGACTCACACTGCAACACCAGCGTTCTACTTGTATTTGCAGTAACCTTTATGACAGGTGACGAGACTGAACCTGGAGATAAGAGAGGAGGTCTTGGTCACTTTGAGGTCACTTTGTAACTTTAAATTGTGTTTGTGTTAGTTCAGTTCAGCTGATCAACACAGAGTCTGACTCACCAACACTGAGATGGATGAAAGCTTCTTCCTGCACTGAGTGAATGTAACAT
>NW_019440569.1:0-464 GCF_002814215.2 Seriola lalandi dorsalis
TTCAGATGTCACTGTCAGTGAAGCATTTCAGAGATGTTCGGAAGCGTTTCAGCTTATTTTACATATTTTATATTAGATTTGATTAGAACCACAATAGCTGATCCACAGACCACTCACTAACTCGTCCGGACCACCATCTTCAGTGCCCCTGGTGATAGTAACCAGTGGTCTGTCTTAACAACCATGGTCAGAGGACAGAGCACTGATTTGGCTACAACCTCCTCAGGTGGTTTTTGATCAGTGGCTGAATGTCGAGTCTGCTGAAGAAACAGCTCGTTGGCCCTGTCAGTGTTTCCATCTACCTTCTGGGCTGCTGGGTAATCAGTAATGGTAAACAATTGGTCTGTGGAGTTGCTGCGTAACTGTCGCGTTGCTGACTGATAGCATTCAAAAAAGTAGCTGCATGAATAAAGTAAATCCACAGATCCACAAATCTACTTGCATGTTTAGAGAGGGGAAAAAAT
>NW_019440570.1:0-453 GCF_002814215.2 Seriola lalandi dorsalis
TGCTGCACTCCCTGAACATCAATGGTCTCCGCACTTGTGGCAGGATGAAAAATATATTAAGTAATCCAGCCTGTGATGTCCTATGTCTCCAGGAGACAAGATGGGATGAGGACAGCTTAAAAGCAGCAACAAAGATAAATAAAGGGGAAATATATTATAATAATGGAACTAATAAATCATGTGGAATAGCTACTATAATAAATACTAATATTATAGAAAATAGTAAACTAATATATAAGGATAATGAAGGTAGAATATTAATTATAGATATCATAGTAAATAATAGTACCTTTAGAATAATCAATGTATATGCCAGTAATTGTGAAAAAGAAAGGAAAGAGATGTTTAATAAAATAGGAAGATGGGTAAATAACAAAACTTTAATAGTTGGGGACTTTAATACAGTGTTAACAAAATCGGATATATCTGTAAATAATGTATATAAAAATGACA
>NW_019440571.1:0-770 GCF_002814215.2 Seriola lalandi dorsalis
TATACCATTCCAAATAGTCCAAGCTGTTCTAAAGCATCTTAATTACCCTGATTCATTGGGAACAGCTGTTTTACTCAACTTAACAGGTGAAAAACAGCAGCTCTCTGTAGTTGGTTTGTGGACAGTCTAAGACAAAGGAGCTCACTGAGGACCTGCGGCTGCGCATTGTGGCTGCTCACACGTCAGGAAAGGGCTATAAGGCCATATATAAATGTTTTCAAGTTCCAGTGGCTACAGTGCAAAGTATTATTAAAAAATACAAGACGTTCCGCACTGTAGAAAATCTCAGAGGACGTGGTCGGAAGCCAAAAGTGACACCTGTGCTGGGCAGGAGGATAGTGAGAGAGGTGAAGAAGAATCCAAGGATCACCACCAGATTCACCATCCTGGTGAATCGGGGCTCTGCTGGTGGCAACGTCTCAAGGCAGACAGTCCAACGGACACTGCACACTGCTGGGTTCCATGGACGCAGACCAAGGAGGACGCCACTTCTCCAGATAAGGCACACAGAAGCCCGCTTGGCCTTTGCAAATGATCATCTGGACAAAGAAGAAGACTTCTGGTCTTCTGTTTTATGCTGCTTAGAAAAGGAGAAGCCTTCAACCCTAAGAACACCATCCCCACTGTCAAACATGGTGGTGGGAACCTAATGCTTTGGGGGTGTTTTTCAGCCAATGCACCAGGGAACCTAATCACTGTAAACGGCAGCATGAAAAAAGAGCAATACATCAAGATTCTCAACAACAACATCAGGCAGTCTGCAGAGAAAC
>NW_019440572.1:0-553 GCF_002814215.2 Seriola lalandi dorsalis
ATGCCTTATTATACTATGACGTTTTTAAAATTTTTATGCCTTACTATACTATGACTTTTTTCGACGTTGTTATGCCTTACTCTACTATGACGTTTTTTGACATTTTAATGCCTTACTATACTATGATGTTTTTTGAAATTTTTATGCCTTACTGTACTATGACATTTTTTGAAATTTTTATACTTTCTATACTATGACATTTTTTGAAATTTTTATGCCTTACTATACTGTGACATTTTCTGGCGTTTTTATGCCTTACTATACTATGACGTTTTTTGACATTTTAATGCCTTACTCTACTATGACATTTTTTGAGATTTTTATGCCTTACTATACTATGACATTTTTTGACATTTTTATGCCTTACTATACTATGACATTTTTTTTGACATTTTTATGCCTTACTCTTCTATGACGTTTTATGCCTTACTCTTCTATGACGTTTTTTGACATTTTTATGCCTTACTATACTATGACGTTTTATGCCTTACTCTACTATGACATTTTTTGACGTTTTTATGCCTTACTATACTGTGATGTTTTTTGACGTTTT
>NW_019440573.1:0-448 GCF_002814215.2 Seriola lalandi dorsalis
ATGTAATGTATTTCAGGATAGCATTATCTGATTTACTGGAGTAATACCTCATTGTTATAAACCAGAAATTTAATGTGGTCAATTTTAGGCAGCTTTCAGTGCTGGGTCAGAGGTCAAATCTGGTCTCTATATTTAAGATGCTATTTCAGGATAGAATTATCTGATTTACTGGAGTAATACCTCATTGTGAAGCTTAGATTCTCTTCTTTCCAACAAGTGTTGGCTTTCCATCCTATCACACACCTCTTGTTATTAACCAGACATTTAATGTGGTCAATTTTAGGCAGCTTTCTGTGCTGGGTCAGAGGTGAAATCTGGTCTCTATATTTAAGCTGCTATTTCAGGATAGCATTATCTGATTTATTGGAGTAATAACTCATTGTGAAGCTTATATTCTATTCTTTCCAACACGTGTTGGCTTTCCATCTTATCACAAACCTCCTGTTAT
>NW_019440574.1:0-666 GCF_002814215.2 Seriola lalandi dorsalis
CCTTATTTTACTATGTCGTTGTATCCCCTACCATACTATGACGTTTTTATGACCTTTTATGCCTTCAAATGCATAGTGTTTTTTGACATTTTTTGCCATACTATACTATGACGTTTTTTGGCATTTTATGACATACTATACTATGATGTTTTTTAACATTTTTAGGCCTTATTTTACTATGTACTTGTATCCCCTACCATACTATGACGTTTTTATGACCTTTTAAGCCTTCAAATGCTATAGTCTTTTTTGTCATTTTTTGCCATACTATACTATGACATTTTTTGCCATACTATACTATGAAGTTTTTTGGCATTTTTAGGCCTTATTTTACTATGTCGTTGTATCCCCTACCATACTATGACGTTTTTATGACCTTTTATGCCTTCAAATGCATAGTGTTTTTTGACATTTTTTGCCATACTATACTATGACGTTTTTTGGCATTTTATGACATACTATACTATGATGTTTTTTAACATTTTTAGGCCTTATTTTACTATGTAGTTGTATCCCCTACCATACTATGACGTTTTTATGACCTTTTATGCCTTAAAATGCTATAATGTTTTTTGCCATTTTTTGCCATACTATACTATGACGTTTTTTGGCATTTTATGACATACTATACTATGATGTTTTTTAACATTTTTAGGCCTTATTTTA
>NW_019440575.1:0-429 GCF_002814215.2 Seriola lalandi dorsalis
TATCCCATAGAATGTTTGAAATGTAACATATAGATTTTAAGACAATGTCCTTCATGTGACCATACTGTCAGCATCCTTCACACAAGGTAACACACACTACATGACATCGAGAATGTGCATATTATTATTATTACAGTCGAAGAACTGCTGTGTAATCCATATGTATAGATTATTAGCTTTGGGAAATGTTTATATTGTTGTTTGATCAGTTAACCGCTTGTATCATGATTAATTCCAGGTTTGAAGGATGTAATATGAAATCAACACTCCTATTACTCCTCTCTGTCATTATTAGTGCAAGTAGTTTTATGTTATTCCATTTAATGTTTTGTGGTCATGGTGGAAGAAGGATGTGCGAGTTTATAAGTAAACTCTAGATTTAAATTATTCTAAAAGTTCAGTGGAAAATTACTCTCTTCTCCAAGTGGA
>NW_019440576.1:0-438 GCF_002814215.2 Seriola lalandi dorsalis
ATGTGCATTGATGCACATTCATCTTTTTGTGAGTGCCACCCCGAAAAGCAGACTGTTGGCAGGTTTATCAACCACGCAAAAGCAGAAGCCAACCTAAGGCCCAGGTTCTATGCTGTGGACACAGATGGGGAGGAAAAAGAAGTTATTCTTTTCCTCGCAACCAGGAACATTGAGGTCAATGAGGAACTCCTGTTTTTTTTTTTCAACTTTATGTTTATTGAGCAACATTTTCATACATATCACACGTTTCAGATGTTACACAATCTCTTTTTCCCTTTTATATTTTGTTTTTAAAAAAGAAAAGGAAACAATAGCAGTAGTGAATAAAAACAACAAGATGTAAAATAAGCCATTCTTTTCTACAAACAGCCAGTTCGTGTTTAGAATCTGTTTGGTTACCCAATAAAAGACAAACAAAAAACAAACAAAAAGACCACA
>NW_019440577.1:0-640 GCF_002814215.2 Seriola lalandi dorsalis
TCACTGAACGAGAGTCATTGAACAGACTTTACTGACTCAGTGTGTGAACAAACTGAAGCTTCACGTCATGAATAAAGTTGATTTTCCTCAAGAATCAATCAAACGTTTTCCTCTGTCTTCTTTCCAGGATCTGATTCAGAGCTGATGGAGAAACTGTGAAACTGATATGAGAGTATAACTGAGGCAGTTTTCCTCCTGAAGCAGCACAAAGTCCAGAGTTGATGTTCAGAGCAGGAGAACATGTCAGTCAGTCTCTGTCCTTTCAGCGTCCTTCACTAAAACAGCTTTGTCACAGAGAAATGAGCAGAGTTTTCTTTCTCTTGTTGCTTTTTATAACCAACACTTTGTTTGTGCGCTCAGTCAATAAAGAGAGTTCATTACACAGACACAGGAAGAGAAATCATTCGGTGAGTTTTAGTGTGAACAAGCTCAGTCCGGTCCTGACACACACAAGACAAGAGATGTGTGCTTCTGGACTTCAGGTGGTTTCATGTGTTGAGATGTTGATTTTCATGAAGATGAAACTTCAGAATGTTGTTTCAGTGTTCAGCTGCTGGGTTGTAAAGTTTTCATCCAGACCTGATTAAAACTTGCTGTGACTCGATCACGATACAGACACAGCCAGCAATCCAATCACAAA
>NW_019440578.1:0-816 GCF_002814215.2 Seriola lalandi dorsalis
ACTTTTTATGCCTTACTATACTATGTCATTTTTATGACTTTTTATGCCTTGCTATACTATGACGTTTTTATGACTTTTTATGCCTTGCTATTCTATGATGTTTTCATGACTTTTTATGCCTTACTTTACTATGACGTTTTTATGACTTTTTATGCCTTGCTATTCTATGATGTTTTCATGACTTTTTATGCCTTACTTTACTATGTTGTTTTTATGACTTTTTATGCCTTACTATACTATGTTGTTCTATGCCTTCCTGTACTATGACGTTTTTATGCCTTTTTATGCCTTACTTTACTATGTAGTTTTAATGCCTTACTATACTATGTCATTTTTGTGACTTTTTATGGCTTACTATACTGTCATTTTCATGACTTACTATACTATGCTGTTTTTATGACTTTTTATGCCTTACTATATTCTGTCATTTTTATGACTTTTTATGCCTTACTATACTATGTCATTTTTACGACTTTTTATGCCTTGCTATCCTATGATGTTTTCATGGCTTTTTATGCCTTACTTTACTATGTCGTTTTTATGACTTTTTATGCCTTACTATACTATGTTGTTCTATGCCTTTCTGTACTATGACGTTTTTATGACTTTTTATGCCTTACTATACTATGACGTTTTTATGACTTTTTATGCCTTGCTATACTATGCCGTTTTTATGACTTTTTATGCCTTACTATACTATGCCGTTTTTTATGCCTTACTATACTATGTCATTTTTATGACTTTTGCTATTCTATGATGTTTTCATGACTTTTTATGCCTTACTTTACTATGTCGTTTTTATGACTTTTTATGCCT
>NW_019440579.1:0-469 GCF_002814215.2 Seriola lalandi dorsalis
CTTAACATTTTATGAGTTAACATTTGATTGAGTCATGTTTCACTATTTTATAGATCAGCAGTTCTTGAATATGAGATGTGGGACCAGGTGAGGGTGGACCAGGGCCGGGAATTTTACTTGTCCCTCTACATGCAGGAGATGCTGTCTAACCACAGACACAACTTGCAAAGGCAACCATATCTGCAAACTCAGTCTACAAAGGTGAGGTAACGGTCACCTTAATGTAATGAATATGGTCCGTGTACCTTCCGTTCATTCTATTTCCGATTTTGAAACGCAAATCGGAAAACCAAAAAAAAGGCATTTTTCCTTTTTCAATATATGTAGCAGGTTTAAAAAAACCCAAAAAAGAGCCGTTTTCCATTAAAATATAGCCATAAAATTGGATTTTGTGTTGTTTTCCTATTATTGATTTTTATATTCCAAGATAAACACGAAAAATCCAATCTATGTTAATCCAAAATGCAAA
>NW_019440580.1:0-402 GCF_002814215.2 Seriola lalandi dorsalis
TATAGCAAGGCACAAAACGTAATAGTGTAGTATGGCATAAAAGTTCAAAATAACGTGTTAGTATAGTATGGCATAAAAATGCCAAAAAAACGTGATAGTATGGCAAGGTATAAAACAACATAGTATTATGACATATAAAAATGCCAAAAAACGTCATAGTATAGTATGGCATAAAATGTCAAAAAAACAACATAGCATTTTAAGTCATAAAAGGTCATAAAAAGGTGATAGTATGGCAAGTTGTGAACCAAGATAGTATTTTAAGGCATAAAAAATCATAGTATAGGATGGCATAAATTGTCAAAAAAACGTCATAGTATAGTATGGCATAAAATGTCAAAAATATAACATAGCATTTTAAGTCATAAAAAGTCATAAAAAGGTGATAGTATGGCAAGGTAT
>NW_019440581.1:0-430 GCF_002814215.2 Seriola lalandi dorsalis
TATGGTAAGACATTATACGACATAGTATAGTAAGGCATAAAAATGCCAAAAATCGTCATAGTATAGTATGGCATAAAATGTCAAAAAAACGTCATAGTATATTATGGCATAAAAGGACACAAAAACGTCATAGTATGGCAAGGAATACAAAGACATAGTATATTAAGGCATAAAAATGTCAAAAAATTTCATAGTTTAGTATGGGACAAAAATGCAAAAAAAACATCATAGTATAGTATGGCATAAAATGTCAAGAAAACATCATAGTACATTATGGCATAAAAGGTCATAAAAATGTCAAAGTATGTCAAGGAATACAACGAGATAGTGTAAAAAGGAATAAAAATGCCAAGAAACGTCATAGTTTAGTATGGCATAAAAATGCAAAAAAAAACGTCATAGTATAGTATGGCATAAAATGTCAAAAAAA
>NW_019440582.1:0-488 GCF_002814215.2 Seriola lalandi dorsalis
TGTGTGTGTGTGTGTGTGTGTGTGTGTGTGTGTGTGTGTGTGTGTGTGTGTGTGTCCTCAGTGAACTGTATCACTCTCTGCAGTAGCTTCCAGCTGCAGCAGTCAGTTCAGTTTCTGTTCAGTCTGACTGAGGGAGGTTTTTGTACGACGCTTTTTCACTGTGTGAACACCCACTGACTGTTGATATAGTGGAGACTCTGACAGTAGTAAACTGCTGCATCTTCAGTCTGGACTCCACTGATAGTCAGAGTGAAGTCAGAGTTTGATCCACTCCCTGTAAAACGACCTGGAATCCCTGATGCTCGAGTGGAAGCATAGTAAATAAGGAGTTTAGGTTTTTCTCCATCTCTCTGTTGGTACCAGGCTAAGTAGTTTGAGTTATAAACAGCCTGACTGGTCCTACAGCTGATGGTGACGGAGCCTCCCAGAGCAGAGCTCACTGCTCCAGGCTGAGTCACTGTGACCTGTCCTCTGGACTCTGAGGACAC
>NW_019440583.1:0-482 GCF_002814215.2 Seriola lalandi dorsalis
GAGACGTTACTGATCCTCAGCGACTTTGTCTTTGTTAAAAACGACTAGCGTTGTGTTTGGCGACTCTCTTCTGTCACTCTGCGAATTTACATATAAATAAACGGACACATTTTATGATGTAGGCCGAAAAATGAGCTTCCCCTCATTATAAGACCAGCAGCCGCCACTGTTTCTGATAGATAAAGTGAAAAACAGAGCATTTCAGTGAAGTCAGACCTGGTATTAACGTCCATCACAGGCCAGCTCTTAGTACAGGTGTGAATGCATTTGAGAGCCGATCATTCAGACCATATTAGGAAGTGGTCGGCTTCACACTGTTTTAGCAGTGTGAAGGCAAATGCATCCTGGGCCACACTGAAGGACCAGCTACTAACTAACCAGTCTGATTAGTCCTGCCAGTTTCATAATGAACCAAAAGTATTTCACTGTTTCAAATATTTAAAACCTTATTTCATTACAAAACTGTGGGCAGTGCAATTATT
>NW_019440584.1:0-493 GCF_002814215.2 Seriola lalandi dorsalis
CCTTGTTACACCTGTGGTGTTCCCGGTCAAAAGTGACCGCCATAGGAAATGAATGGGTATCCAGACTATATTCATCCATCAGACAGAAAACATCCCCATACAGACCACCCCAACTCACTCACTCACTCACTCACTCACTCACTCACTCACTCACTCACTCACTCACTCACACACACATTTCGGACTGAACAATGTCTTTTGCGGGTACACATTTCTTTCCCGCGCTTATGTGCCGATCGTCCCACGTGAACCAACTTCCTGATGAAACAACGTATCATATCTTCACACAGACAGGTGTCTGTTATATGAATCCATCTCTTTCCCACGCTTTTGTGCCTATCCCCCACGTGAACCACACCTTCCAGACTAATCAATGTATCATCTTCACACAGACCCCATATATATAGCTTGATGTTTGCATTGCACTCCTTTTACTCTGAGCACAATGAGTAGGCAACTGACCAAGCGGTTCTCTGTCGAAGAGGTTCTGGTC
>NW_019440585.1:0-468 GCF_002814215.2 Seriola lalandi dorsalis
ATGAGGAAAAAAATTCATAGTATTGTGTGGATTGAAATGTCATAGTATAGTATTGCATAAAATTGTTAAAAAGGGTCATAGTATAGTATGGATTCAAACGTCATTGTATAGTATGGCATAAAAATGTCGAAAAACATCATAGTATAGTATGGCACAAAAATGTCAAAAAAACGTCATA
This sequence comes from Seriola lalandi dorsalis, assembly GCF_002814215.2. Taxonomy (NCBI): domain Eukaryota; kingdom Metazoa; phylum Chordata; class Actinopteri; order Carangiformes; family Carangidae; genus Seriola; species Seriola lalandi. The sequence goes on from NW_019440585.1 coordinate 179, forward strand.
GTATAGTATGGCATAAAATTATGAAAAAAATTCATAGTATTGTATGGATTGAAATGTCATAGTAAAGTATGGTATAAAAATATTTTAAAAATGTCATCGTATAGTATTGGATAAAAATGTAAAAAAAAACGTCATAGTATACTATGGCATAAAAATGTCAAAAAATATCAAATTATCATATGGCATGAAATTATCAAAAAAATTCATAGTATTGTAGGGATTAAAATGTCATAGTATAGTAAGGTATGAAAATATAAAAAAAACATCATAGTATAGTATGGCATAAAAAT
>NW_019440586.1:0-821 GCF_002814215.2 Seriola lalandi dorsalis
TACTATGTCGTTTTAATCACTTTTTATGCCTTACTATACTATGTTGTTTTTATGAATTTTTATGCCTTACTATACTATGTCCTTTTATGAATTTTTATGCTTTACTATACTATGTCCTTTTATGAATTTTTATGCCTTACTATACTATGTCGTTTTAATCACTTTTTATGCTTTACTATACTATGTCGTTTTAATCACTTTTTATGCCTTACTATACTATGTCGTTTTAATCACTTTTTATGCCTTATTATACCATGTTGCTTTTATGCCTTACAATATTATGACGTTTTTGTGACTTTTTATGCCTTATTATACTATGTCGTTTTTATGAATTTTAATGCCTTACTATACTATGTCGTTTTAATCACTTTTTATGCCTTACTATACTATATCGTTTTTGTGACTTTTTATGCCTTATTATATTATTTTGTTTTTTTTTGACTTGTTATGCCTTACTATCCTATGACAATTTTGAGACTTTTTATGCCTTACTATACTGTCATTTTTATGAATTTTTATGCCTTACTATACTATGCCGTTTTAATCACTTTTTATGCCTTACTATACTATGTTGTTTTAATCACTTTTTATGCCTTACTATACTGTCGTTTTAATCACTTTTTATGCCTTACTATACTATGTCGTTTTAATCACTTTTTTTGCCTTACTATACTATGTCGTTTTTGTGACTTTTTATGCCCTATTATACTATGTTGTTTTTTTATGACTTGTTATGCCTTACTATACTATGTCGTTTTTGTGACTTTTTATGCCCTATTATACTATGTTGTTTTTTATGACTTGTTATGCCTTACTATACT
>NW_019440587.1:0-490 GCF_002814215.2 Seriola lalandi dorsalis
TGTGTGTGTGTGTGTTGAACCGTAGCTTCCAGGGAAAAGATTAACTCAGAGCCAGGTTTTTTCGTTTTAAGTACATTTTTGTGTGTTACACTGTACAGTTCTCACCTATCGGCCCCAGAAACACTTTGTTGTCCAACTTACTGTGATGTGTCTTTTCCTAACAGTCTACAGACGAGTGAAGTCATTACATACGTCTGCTGGTCACTGTGTGAAGTCAGGCCCTGAGAGGAAACATCAGCACCTCACACACACACATGCACACACACACACATGCACACACGCACACACACACTTCTATTGCTCTTAGAAGCCTTTGAAGAAACGCCTGTGCAAGCCCTGCAGAAGAAAAGTCTTATATCTTCATGACCTTTGAAGATTACAGTCAGAGTTTTGGTTGGTCAGCTGTGTATGTGTGTGTGTGTGTGTGTGTGTGTGTGTGTGTGTGTGTGTGGAGGATAAACACAGAAGGGGAGATATAGCTTCAGGGTGT
>NW_019440588.1:0-528 GCF_002814215.2 Seriola lalandi dorsalis
GCTGAGAGAGTCCTGGCAGAGGAGTCTCCAGTCTTTGTCAGTTCAGCCAAGGCAGTGGAGGCCTACAGCAGGGAGGTGGCTGTGACACCACTACATGACACTGGTATGTTTACACTTTGGAAACTTATTTCTGTTAACACCACAAGGATTTTAAAGATCCTAAATAAGGTGAATAAGATAGTATGCCACACTCCAGGAGAGCTGTAAGACACATAAAGACTGTGGCACAGTCAAAGGCCTTGGGCAGGACTTGTTGATGCATTACATTCCTTTCAAATCAGCGGCTAAATGACACTAACACTGCATTATGTAATAATTCAATACAATGTTATTAAATGTCACTTTATTATGTAATTACAAACAGCCACAGATAAATATGTAATACATTTCCCCTCATTTTGTAGCAGCTAAAAGCATCTGTAAACTGTGTGATTTTGAGTCCTGATTCCAAAGTCAGGAGGATTCTGCTGCTTTCAAGATGGACAGGGAGTCTGTTTCAGAGATGCTGCAGAGTAAATAAAGTTGGCC
>NW_019440589.1:0-668 GCF_002814215.2 Seriola lalandi dorsalis
GGCATAAAATGTCATATTATCGTAAGGCATAAAAAGTCCTAGGATGAGACCAAAGGAACCGGGGACCTCCGTACCATCCCAAGGTTTGAGTGGGACAAACTTTTGGAGAATGTGCATTGTTTGATCATAAGTGTGACAAAGACTGACAAGCAGGAAGCTTATATACTCAGTGAGAGTAGCATGTTTGTCTCCAAGAGACGTTTCATTTTGAAGAAATAAATAAATATAGATAAAATAAATAAAGCATAAAAAGTCATAGTATAGCAAGGTATAAAAAGTCATAGTATAGTAAGGTATGAAATGTCATATTATCATGAGGCAAAAATGTCATCTTATAGTAAGGCATAAAAAGTCATCGTATAGTAAGGCATAAAAAGTCATAGTATAGTAAGGCATAAAATGTCATCCTATAACAAGGCATAAAATGTCATATTATCGTAAGGCATAAAAAGTCCTAGTATAGTAAGGTATAAAATGTCATTTTATCATAAGGCTTAAAAAGTCATAGTATAGTAAGGCATAAAAAGTCATAGTATAGTAAGGCATAAAAAGTTATAGTATAGTAAGGTATAAAATGTCATATTATCATAAGGCTTAAAAAGTCATAGTATAGTAAGGCATAAAAAGTCATAGTATAGTAAGGTATAAAATGTAATATTATCATAAGG
>NW_019440590.1:0-619 GCF_002814215.2 Seriola lalandi dorsalis
AATAAAATTTTCTTTAGAATCAACGAGAGACAGAACAAACCACACCCGACCTATTTTCCATGTTTAGCTTGGCGTTATCGCCTCCACCTTCTGTGGAGGAGAAATAGCAAAACAGAGAAAATAGATTTTGCATCATGATTTTCTCAAGCTTTGCATCACCACCCTAACCTACAGCTGACCACTGTAGGTTTAAGTGTTGCACCAATAACGATGCTTTCTTCAAACACAACCAATTCAGCAATACGTAGGATGCAACATCCAACCATGAAGGGGCTCGAATCCTGAATCTTCTCATTTGAAGTCAGACGCGTTGTCCATTAGGCCACATGGTCAAAGAGCAGCTGCTATTAAAGGTCCTTGCCATTTCTCACTCTTTTGACCTTTATGTTAGGCTAAGGTCAAAAGTACAAGTTGGACTAAACATGAGACTGCTTGAAGAGAGAATGAATGATCATGGTTTTATTGGTAGCCTACCATCAACGACAAATTTCTGAAGTACCCATTGATAGTATTGTTTGTTTCTGTCTGATGCATTAACAGAGAGAGCCTAAAGTGTTAATGCTATTGGCCAGTATGGGGATCGAACCCATGACCTTGGCGTTATTAGCACCACGCTCTA
>NW_019440591.1:0-581 GCF_002814215.2 Seriola lalandi dorsalis
AACGGTCATCTCTCATATGCTGAGGTGCCACACCAATAAGACTAGTGTGAATGTCACAACGGAAAAGTTTGTCCAAAGTCCACAAGTTTTGTGTCTACGGACTCGGCTCGTCACGCTGAGTAACATATGTCAGCCCCAGCCTTCTGAGTCGCTCCCTTCCGAATGGTCATCTCTCGTATGCTGAGGTGCCACACCATTAAGACTAGTATGAATGTCACAACGGAATAGTTTGTCCAAAGTCCACAAGTTTGGTATCTACGGAATCGGCACGTCACGCTGAGTAACATATATCAGACCCAGGTTTCTAAGTCGCTCCCTTCGGAAGGGATGCCTCGTTAAACGTCTCGAGGCCCGCTTGCTGGGACGAAAAATTTTGTTAAAAGTCCACAAATTGGGTATCTACGGACTCGGCTCGTCACGCTGAGTAACATATGTCAGCCCCAGCCTTCTGAGTCGCTCCCTTCCGAAGGGCCGCCATGGGTCATCTCTCATATGCTGAGGTGCCACACCATTAAGACTAGTGTGAATGTCACAACGGAAAAGTTTGTCCAAAGTCCACAAGTTTGGTGTCTACGGACTCG
>NW_019440592.1:0-413 GCF_002814215.2 Seriola lalandi dorsalis
TTGTCTCTTTTGGTCGTATTTTGTCTCTTATGGTTGAATTTTGTCTCTTTTGGTCGTATTTTGTCTCTTATGGTTGAATTTAGTCTCTTTTGGTCGTATTTTGTCTCTTTGTGGCTGTATTTTGTCTCTTATGAGCGTATTTTGTCTCTTTTGGTCGTATTTTGTCTCTTATGGACGTATTTGTCTCTTTTGGTCGTATATTGTCTCTTTGTGGCTGTATTTTGTCTCTTATGGACGTATTTTGTCTCTTTTGGTCGTATTTTGTCTCTTTGTGGTTGAATTTTGTCTCTTTATGGTTGAATTTTGTCTCTGTGATCGTATATTGTCTCTTTGTGGTTGTATTTTGTCTCTTTTGGTCGTATTTTGTCTCTTTGTGGTCGTATTTTGTCTCTTTTGGTCGTATTTTGTCTCTT
>NW_019440593.1:0-414 GCF_002814215.2 Seriola lalandi dorsalis
AGTATGATGTATTTTGTCATTTTTGTGCCTTACTATACTATGACTTTTTTTTGTACTTTTATGCCCTTTATATACTATAACGTTTTTTTTGCATTTTTATGCCTTACTATACTATGACATTTTTATGCCTTACTATAATATGGCGTTTTTATGCCTTACTATACTATAACGTTTTTTTTGCATTTTTATGTCTTACTATTCTATGACGTTTTTTTTAATTTTTTGCCTTACTATACTATGACCTTTTTATGCCTTACTATAATATGGCATATTTATGCCTTACTATATTATGACTTTTTTTTGCATTTTTATGCCCTTAATATACTATACGTTTTTTGCCATTTTCATGCCTTATTATATTATGATGTATTTTGACATTTTTGTACCTTACTATACTATGACATTTTTATGCCT
>NW_019440594.1:0-497 GCF_002814215.2 Seriola lalandi dorsalis
AAAAAACGTCATAGTATAGTAAGGCATAAAAATGTCAAAAAACGTCATACTATATTAAGGCATAAAAATGTCATAGTATAGTAAGGCATGAAAATGTCATAGTATAGTAAGGCATAAAAATGTCAAAAAACGTCATAATATAGTAAAGCATGAAAATGTCAAAAAACATCATAGTATAGTAAGGCATAAAAATTTCAAAAAAGGTCATAGTATAGTAAGGCATAAAAATGTTAAAAAAACGTCATAGTATAGTAGGGCATAAAAATATCATAAAACGTCATAGTATAGTAAGGCATGAAAATGTCATAGTATAGTAAGGCATAAAAATGTCAAAAAATAACATATAGTAAGGTATGAAAATGTAAAAAAAGGTCATAGTATAGTAAGGCATGAAAATGTCATAGTATAGTAAAGCATGAAAATGTCAAAAAACGTCATAGTATAGTAAGGCATAAAAATGTCAAAAAACGTCATAGTGTAGTAAGGCATGAAAATGT
>NW_019440595.1:0-444 GCF_002814215.2 Seriola lalandi dorsalis
ATCATCATCATCATCATCATCCAGGAAGGTCAGACTGAAGGAGGAACCTGCAGAAAATTCACCTGAATCAATCTGGAGAGAAACAACTTTCTGAAAACTCCAAAAGCTCCACTGCTGCAAACTGCAGAGAAAGTCTGACTGTGAATGTTAAACATGTTCAGAGAAGAAGAAGAAGTGAAGATGCAATTATCACCATTCAGGCTAAAACATTGTAGATTATACGTTCAGACTTTGTTTATTATCACGACTGTGATCAACTCTCTGATCAGCTGATTTTCTTCTCCTGAATCCAGAGCTGATGATTCTCAGTGAAAGATTTAAATGATGCAGCAAACTCTCTCCATCATTGTGGCTTTTGTTGCTCAGTTTACTGTTGTCAACTGAATCTAGACTGGATCATAAGAAACCATTGAAGTGTAACAGTGTGTGACTCCCTCTAGTGGA
>NW_019440596.1:0-452 GCF_002814215.2 Seriola lalandi dorsalis
AAAATCGAGCTGTTTGGCCACAATGCCCAGCAATATGTTTGGAGGAGAAAAGGTGAGGCCTTTAACCCCAAGAGCACCATGCCTACCGTCAAGCACGGTGGTGGTAGTATTATGCTGTGGGGCTGTTTTGCTGCCAATGGAACTGGTGCTTTACAGAGAGTAAATGGGATAATGAAGGAGGATTACCTTCAAATTCTTCAAGATAACCTAAAATCATCAGCCCGAAGGTTGGGTCTTGGGCGCAGTTGGGTGTTCCAACAGGACAATGACCCCAAACACACATCAAAAGTGGTAATGGAATGGCTAAATCAGGCTAGAATTAGGGTTTTAGAATGGCCTTCCCAAAATCCTGACTTAAATCCCATTGAGAACATGTGGACAATGCTGAAGAAACAAGTCCATGTCAGAAAGCCATCAAATTTAACTGAACTGCACCAATTCTGTCAAGAGGA
>NW_019440597.1:0-416 GCF_002814215.2 Seriola lalandi dorsalis
GTAGCCCGAATTTGTGAAAAATGACATAGTATAGCATGGCATAAAAATGATAAAAAATGTCATAGTATAGCATAGCATAAAAGTGTAAAAAACGACATATTATAGCATGGCATAAAAAGGTCAAAAAATATCATAGTATAGCATGGCAAAAAAAGGCAAAAAGAAAGTCATAGTATAGCATGGCATAAAAGTGTAAAAAAATGTCATAATGTAGCATGGCATAAAAATGTAAAAAACGACATAGTATAGCATGGCATAAAAAGGTCAAAAAATGTCATAGTATAACGTGGCATAAAAATGTCAAAAAATATCATAGTATAGCATGGCAAAAAAAGGCAAAAAGAAAGTCATAGTAAAGCATGGCATAAAAGTGTTAAGAAATGTCATAGTATAACGTAGCCCGAATTTGTGAAAAA
>NW_019440598.1:0-466 GCF_002814215.2 Seriola lalandi dorsalis
GTTGAGGCACACTGAACAGATATTCTTCCTCTGTAAAGTTCTTAAGAGTTTAATGAAGTTAATGTGATGTACTGTAGCAGCATGGTTAACGAAATTAGCTTACAAGGTATTAGAGCATATCAAAGATATACATGATCATTACTTCAAAGGTTGACATGACAGAATCCCTTGTTTACCAAAACGCATTACTTCGCTATTCATCAAGGACATTGTTCCCTTAAGGTAGCATTAAAAAATAACTGTGCGTAAATGACATCAAATGTCTGTATTAAACATTATGAGGAACAAAAGGAAAGTGAAATTCATGATCGCTCTGTTTTGTTAAATTCAACATTTCTCAGGCACACTTCACTTTGGCATGAAATCAAGAATGTTTATCGTTACAATACAATCTTCATCATACTGACTTCTGCATAACTGAACTGTGTATTCGACTTTGATGAAGTTATATAATTGTATTTCATGC
>NW_019440599.1:0-416 GCF_002814215.2 Seriola lalandi dorsalis
AACGTCATATTATGATGAGAAATAAATACGTCATAGTATATTGACGCCTGAAAATTGAAAAAAATGACATACTATAGTATAGCAAAAAAAGTGAAAAAACGACATAGTATAGTATGGCAAAAAATGTGAAAAAACAACAAAGTTTAATAAGGCATAAAAACATCAAAAAACGTCATAGTATAATGAGAAATAAGACGTCATAGTATATTGATGCCTGAAAATTGAAAAAATGTCAAAGTATATTATGGTAAAAATTGAAAAAAATGACATAGTATAGTATGGCAAAAAATGTGAAAAAACAAAAAAGTTTAATAAGGCATAAAAACATCAAAAAACGTCATATTATGATGAGAAATAAATACGTCATAGTATATTGACGCCTGAAAATTGAAAAAACAACATAGTATAGTATAGCG
>NW_019440600.1:0-450 GCF_002814215.2 Seriola lalandi dorsalis
GTTGCCGTGGTAACCCTGGAGACGCGGGATCTAGGTGGATTCTCCTGGAGGCCGTGTCCCGTTATCACGATGACGGATTCTGCCGGTGTCTCAGCGGTTCAGCTCTGGTGGAGTTTGCCAGGAGACTTTCTGTCTCGGGCTCTCTTGATTTCTGCTCGGCTTCTCTGCAGGCGGTCGTGCAGAGGTGTTATCTGCTGGTGTCTCTTGCGGCTTGATGCGAAATAAACTCTAATGCTCTTCACTTTGGTTGGATACTTTAGAGGAGGCTGGCGTTGACCAGATGACTCTAAAGTTGTCAAAATCTTCAAAAAGGAAAACTTGATGATTAAAAGATACAAAATTACTCTGAGGCACTTCTGTTGCTTTGGTTCAGTTGGTCTTGACTTGGCTTATAAAAATAAAAGATCGCGCATGTAGACAAAAATCATGTTATTTGGAGCTTGTGGCAAA
>NW_019440601.1:0-411 GCF_002814215.2 Seriola lalandi dorsalis
AGGCTTTGTAAGTTGTGTGGGCCATGGAGTTTAAAATGTGCATATAAAACACTCGTGCCGTTCCCACTATTCATTTTATATATGTGTTGTTTTATTCTTATGTTTAATTCGTTACCCGTCTCCCCGATGTATAAGATATGGCAGGCCTTGCATCTGATTGCATATATAGCATTTCTTGTTTCAGGTTTCAAGGCCTGCCATAGTTTAATGCCTGTTTTTGCCTGTGGGTTAAAAATGTAGGGTAGACGGATAAAATCAATTTCCGATTCCCGAAGCGCCTCCTTATTACATTTTGCTTTGTTATTAAAAGCCGTGTGAATTAAAATATCTTTCAAATTTTTATTACGTCGGTAAGCGGAGATCATACGGCACTCTTTCAGCGCGTCACAGTCCTCCCTCGCCCCCTCAAAG
>NW_019440602.1:0-628 GCF_002814215.2 Seriola lalandi dorsalis
GGGTAGACAGGAGACTTTGAGGATAGACAGGAGACCTAGTTTGGGGATAGATAGGAGGCTTCTGGACACCTGGCACTACTACTATGCCCTGGCATGCCTGGTTTGGGGAGGGTCCACACGTTCTGAACACCATTGTTCCCAAGGCGTTGATAGGTAAAAAGGAACTATATATGATGATGCACAGGCTCTCTGTCTTCAGTTCAGATCTGGATCTGATTTCACTTTTGTTCTTGTGAAAGAATAAATTCTATTGGATTGGACTCTGATCATATCCAGTGACTTCTTCTTTTTTGCCTCCAGTAAAAGTGCAGTTTTGTAGAAAGTGTTTGTGAAGAGGTCTTGACTGAAACTCTGGCCCAGACCTGGACTTTTTCTCTACAACACATGGAAGTCATCTTCAGTCACAGCTGGACAGATTTTTTTGTCTCAAGTTCACGTAGCAACAGCTGTGAGCAGCAACGTGAGTTTTCTGAAGGTCTTCATGTTGCACTTGAACAACGTCTCGTTCATGCTGAAAACTATTTCAACAAAAGTCCACTCCAGCTGTTCTGGAGATTTGGATTAAATGACATGATCTTCCTCAGCAGATTGAGTTTGTACATTTGTCATGGAATTTTTTTTAGTTCAA
>NW_019440603.1:0-387 GCF_002814215.2 Seriola lalandi dorsalis
CATAGTATAGTAAGGCAAAAGAAGTCATAGTATAATAATGCATGAAAAGTCATATTATAGTATGGTAAAAAAACGCCAAAAAAGTCATAGTATAGTAAGACATAAAAAGTCATAGTATAGTAAGACATGAAAAGTTATAGTAAAGTAAGACATAAAAAGTCATAGTATAATAAGGCATGAAAAGTTATATTATGGTAAGGCTAAAAAAAAAGTAAGGCAAAAAATGTCATAGTATAGTAAGGTAAAAAATGTCATAGTATAGTAAGGCAAAAAAACGTCATAGTATAGTAAAGCAAAAAAACGTCATAGTATACTAAGGCATAAAAAGTCACAAAAACGTCATAGTATAGTGAGCCATAAAAAGTCATAAAAAAGTCATAGTATAGT
>NW_019440604.1:0-579 GCF_002814215.2 Seriola lalandi dorsalis
TATACTATGACTTTTTTATGATTTTTTATGCCTTGCTATACTATGATGTTTTTATGACTTTTTATGCCTTGCAAAAGTATGACTTTTTATGCCTTACTATACTATGACATTTTTATGATTTTTTATGCCTTACTATACTATGATGTTTTTATGACCTTTTTTGCCTTACTATACTATGACTTTTTATGCCTTGCTATACTTTGACTTTTTTATGATTTTTTGACTTTTTTTGCCTTACAATACTATGACTTTTTAATGTTTTTTTTAATGACATTTTGTGCCTTGCAATACTATGACTTTTTATGCCTTACTATACTATGACTTTTTATGCCTTACTATACTATGATGTTTTTTTAAAAAAAAAAAAATTTTTTTTATGATTTTCTATGCCTTGCTATACTATGACTTTTTTATGATTTTTTATGCCTTGCTATACTATGATGTTTTTATGACTTTTTATGCCTTGCAAAAGTATGACTTTTTATGCCTTACTATACTATGACATTTTTATGATTTTTTATGCCTTACTATACTATGATGTTTTTATGACCTTTTATGCCTTACTATACTATGACTTTT
>NW_019440605.1:0-448 GCF_002814215.2 Seriola lalandi dorsalis
ATGTGTTTATATTGGTCAATTTAAATTCTACTTGTAACCTCAGTGTCACACGCTTGTATATATTACAGTATATACTAAATGAGGTTTAAATGGATGATTGATACATCTTTTATGTTCTGAAGTCTTAGACTGTCTCAAACATTTCATAGTCAGAAGAGGAGCTGCTTGACATGTCCTTATTTTTCCTTCTGTGTGGGACGGCAGAATCCAGCTCGGATCAGAACTACACCAAACGAAACCAGTAAGAAACGGTAAGTCATGCACATGACTCCTCCCATTATACGTGTATATAGACTCACATTAGGGTCAAAATGACTGAGCTTGTAAAGTGACCTTAACAAATAATTCCAATGTTTGTAGTTGTAAATCAACATTTGTTAACCTGTAAACAAATGGGAGTGGGGGAGTTAGCAGCTGCCTTGCTGGCATTGTTCATTGATGAATGAAT
>NW_019440606.1:0-1463 GCF_002814215.2 Seriola lalandi dorsalis
ACTATGCCTTACTATACTATGCTGTTTTTTGACATTTTTATGCCTGATTATACTATGCCGTTTTTTGACATTTTTATGCCTTACTATACTATGCCTTACAATGCTATGAAATTTCATGATGTTTTTATGCCTTATTATACTATGCCTTTTTTGACGTTTTTATGCCTTACTATACTATGCCGTTTTTTGACATTTTTATGCCTGATTATACTATGCCGTTTTTTGACATTTTTATGCCTTACTATACTATGCCTTACAATGCTATGAAATTTTATAATGTATTAATGCCTTATTATACGATGAAGTTTTTTGACATCTTTATGCCTTACTATACTATGCCGTTTTTTGACATTTTTATGCCTGATTATACTATGCCGTTTTTTGACATTTTTATGCCTTACTATACTATGCATTAGTATACCATGAAGTTTTTTGACATTTAAATGCCTTATTATACTATGCCGTTTTTTGACATTTTTATGCCTTACTATACTATGCCATACAATGCTATGAAATTCTATGATGTTTTTATGCCTTATCAAACTATGCTGTTTTTTGACATTTTTATGCCTTACTATACTATGCCGTTTTTTGAAATTTTTATGCCTTATTATACTATGCCGTTTTTTGACATTTTTATGCCTTACTATACTATGCCTTACAATGCAATGAAATTTTATGATGTTTTTATGCCTTATTATTCTATGAAGTTGTTTGACGTTTTCATGTCTTACTATTCTATGCCGTTTTTTGACATTTTTATGCCTTACTATACTATTACGCTTTTTGGCATTTTTATGCCTGATTATACTATGTCTTACTATAGTTTGACGTTTTTGACGTTTTCATGCCTTACTATACTATCCCGTTTTTTGAGGTTTTATGTCTTATTATACTATGCCTTAATATACTATGACGTTATTTGACATTTTCATGCCTTACTATACAATGCCTTACTATACTATGCCGTTTTTTTGACATTTTCATTACTTACTATACAATGCCTTACTATACTATGAAGTTTTTTGACATTTTTATGCCTTATTATACTATGTCTTACTATAGTTTGACGTTTTTTGACATTTTTATGCCTTACAATACTATGTCTTACTATACTATGACGTTTTTTGACATTTTTATGTCTTACTATACTATGCCGTTTTTTGACGTTTTTATGCCTTGTTATACTATGAAGTTTTTTGACATTTTTATGCCTTACTATACTATGCTTTACTATACTATGACATTTTATGACGTTTTTATGTCTGATAATACTATGAAGTTTTTTGACGTTTTTATTCATTACTCTACAGTGCCTTACTATACTATGACGTTTTTTGACATTTTTATACCTTACTATACAATGCCATACTATACTATGAAGTTTTTTGACATTTTTATGTCTTACTACACTATGCCTTTTTTTGACGTTTTTATGCCTTACTATACTATGCTGTTTTTTG
>NW_019440607.1:0-677 GCF_002814215.2 Seriola lalandi dorsalis
TGTGGCATAGCAGAGTTGTGTGGCGTAGTGGTCTAAGTAGGCGGCCCATGTGTAGACGCTACAATCCACGCTGTCGGCCCCGGTTCGAATCCCGCATTGGACGGCCTTTTGCTGCATGTCAGTCCCTCTCTTTCTGCCTCCCCGTTTCCTGTCTCTCTCCCCTATACTGTCCAATGAAGGCATAAATATACTTAAAAAAAAAGATTTTCTACAATGTATTTTTGACATTTTATGCCATACTATACTATGATGTTTTTTGGCATTTTTATGCCTTATTATACTATGCCGTTTCATTCCTTACCATACTAGGACGTTTTTATAACCATTTATGCCTTAATATACTATCATGTATTTTTGACATTTTATGCCATACTATACTATGACGTTTTTAGGTTTTATTAACATACTATACTATGACGTTTTTTGGCATTTTTATGCCTTAATATACTATGCCGTTTCATTCCTTACCATACTATGACGTTTTTATAACCATTTATGCCTTAATATACTATGTCGTTTTTAGGCATTTTTATGCCTTATTATACTATGACGTTTTTTGGCATTTTTATGCCTTATTATACTATGCCATTTCATTCCTTACCATACTAGGACGTTTTTATAACCATTTATGCCTTAATATACTAAGATGTATTTTTGACATTTTATGCCATACTATA
>NW_019440608.1:0-432 GCF_002814215.2 Seriola lalandi dorsalis
AAAACGTCATAGTATAGTATGGCATAAAACGTCATAGTATAATAAGGTATAAAAATATCAAAAAACGTCAAATCATAATATGGCTTTAAACTGTCAAAAAATGTCATAGTATAGTATGGCATAAAAAAGTAAAAACACTTCATAGTATAATATGGCATAAAAATGTCAAAAAACGTCATAGTATAGTATAGCATAAAATGTCATAGTATAATAAGGCATAAAAAATTTCAAAAAACATTCTAGTATTGTATGGCATGAAACGTCATAGTATAGTATGGCATAAAAACGCCAAAAAACATCATAGTATAGTAGGGCATAAAAATGTGAAAAAACATCACAGTATTGTATGGCATAAAACGTCATAGTATAATAAGGCATAAAAATGTGAAAAAACGTCATAGTATAGTATGGCATAAAATGTCATAGTATAAC
>NW_019440609.1:0-415 GCF_002814215.2 Seriola lalandi dorsalis
ACTTTTTGAGCCTTACTATTCTATGACGTTTTATGCCATACTATATTATGACTTTTTTTGAACTTTTTATGCATTATTATACTATGACGACTTTTGAACTTTTTATTTCTTATTATTTATGACGTTTTATGCCTTATTATACTATGACGTTTTTTTTTACTTTAACTGCCTTATTATAGTATGACATTTTATGCCTTACTATACTATGACGTTTTATGCCATACTATACTATGACGTTTTTTTAACTTTTTATGTCTGACTATACTATGACGATTTTTGAAATTTTTATGCGTTTCTATACTATGAGCTTTTTGAAATTTTTATGCCTTACTATCGTAGGACGTTTTATTCCATACTATACTATGACATTTTATGCCTCACTATACTATGACTTTTTTTGAACTTTTTAAGCCTT
>NW_019440610.1:0-426 GCF_002814215.2 Seriola lalandi dorsalis
GACTCCACAGGAGAACGAGAACACATTCAAGTTCTCAAAGGCAAAAGATCAGCTCTGTCGGACCTGCTGGGTATTTCTGCACAGGGTGCTCTGGTCCGTTCTCGTTTCCAGAATGTGGTTAAAATGGATGCTCCCTCTCACTTTTTCTTCGGTCTGGAGCGTAAGAATGGTCAGAGGAGGCTGATACACTCTCTGCGCTCTGACACTGGGCACCTGCTGCAGGAGTCGGCTCAGATCTGTCAGTGTGCTGTTGGTTTTTACCAGGAACTTTACAAGGCGGAGTTCCAGGAAGAACCAGAGGTGGCGCTGTCCTTCTATGCGGGCCTTCCTAAGGTCTCTGAGGGGGATAATGTAGAGCTGGAGGCGCAGCTCTCTGCTCAGGAGCTGCAGGAGGCCCTGCAGAGCCTGCAGAGCGGGAAGGCTCCC
>NW_019440611.1:0-710 GCF_002814215.2 Seriola lalandi dorsalis
TTGCTGTCCTTGGACACTGACAATAAAGGATCTAGAGATAGATACTAGAGTTTGTGCTTTTCTAATGTGTCTTATGTACTTACTAATTTTAATAACAATGAAAACACTAATTCACCAAAGTGACCTGTTAGATTCATCATGAGACATCTGGTCGATTTGGAAAAACATACCCGGTACAAGTTAATCACAGTAGGTTTATTTATTAAAAACCTTTTCAATGACAATAATAAGTTATGAATGAAACTAATGTACATGAGCTGTACTACACTGACAACTGCTTCAAAATCTTAACTGTCAATTCTCAGTTCACACTAAACAGTGTGTAAGGCTAATACATACGCCTATGAGGAAACAGCATCACATCTATGAAGAGTCTGGTTTTGCTCCAGGTTGCACTTCTGGTCAGTCAGTTCTAGCTGTTTGATACTGAACAACGTTTTGATGTTAAACTGGTAAATACTGTCACCGGTGAAGGTGGTGACTGTGCTAAAGTTGATCCACAACTTAATTCCAGTGTAATCTTTATAAATTCTGTTCTTAAAACTTATTACTATCATCTATCAACAACAGTAGAAATGAAGTAAGAGGCAAGAAACTGAACCTGTGAACACTGAGGACAGAGAATAACACACAAAACAAATGTCTAAATGGCTGGTTTGTCCTCTCACAAGAGGAAGATGAACTGGAAGTGGTTTTCTTGGCATCGTCGT
>NW_019440612.1:0-569 GCF_002814215.2 Seriola lalandi dorsalis
TGAGGAGGGTGTCCCATCATCTTCAGGAGAGGATGTGTCCTCATCTTGAGTAGAAGATGTCTCTTCTTCAAATGCAGAGGATTTCTCCCTATCTTCGATCTTTGAACGCATCACATAGTCAAGTGCTTGAAGCAGTGAATATGACCTTCTTGCCACCCTGCCAGAGAAAAAATGATCTGGAAGCTGATAGGCTTAATTACAGCCTTAGTATTGACTGCACCTGCATAAACTCCAGGACAGATTTACAAACAATGCCAGAGTTGCTTTTTGTTTACCCTGCAGCTGCATCTTTGAAGTCTGCAAGATGCCCTTTGATTTTTTTTTTTTATTGTTGCCTGAGTCAAACCATTATCTGCTATCCTAAAGGTCACACCTATGTCAAAATTGTTTCATTCATTCGCTTCATTGGAGTCCAGTATGCCATCATAGACCCATATTGGAAACTTGGAATATCAGATAAAATTTCTCCCTTGGCCAAAAATGGAGAAATGACTGAATCTGGTAGAAAACATTAAAAACTACAATTTTTAAGTGTTGAGTTTAGAATGAAAGCAATTTTAACTAAATTG
>NW_019440613.1:0-386 GCF_002814215.2 Seriola lalandi dorsalis
ATTCTCCTCTTTCCAACAAGTGTTGGCTTTCCATCCTATCACAAACCTACTGTTATTAACCAGACATTTAATGTGGTCAATTTTAGCCAGCTTTCAGAGCTGGGTCAGAGGTCAAATCTGGTCTCTATATTTAAGCTGATATTTAAAGGATAGCATTATCTGATTTACTGGAGTCATACCTCACTGTAAAGCTTAGATTCTCTTCTTTCCAAAAAGTATTGATTTTTCATCCTATCACAAACCTACTGTTATTAACCACACATTTAATGTGGTCAATTTTAGGCAGCTTTCAGAGCTGGGTCAGAGGTCAAATCTGGTCTCTATATTTAAGCTGATATTTAAAGGATAGCATTTTCTGATTTACTGGAGTAATACCTCACTGTAAA
>NW_019440614.1:0-440 GCF_002814215.2 Seriola lalandi dorsalis
TAGTATAGTGTGGTATAAAAATGTGAAAAAAAGTCATAGTATAGTATGGCATAAAATGTCAAAAAAACATCATAGTATAATAAGGCATAAAAGGTCATAAAAACGTCATAGTATGGTAAAAAATAAAATGACATATAGTAAGGCATAGAAATGCCCAAAAGCTCACAGTATAGTATGGCCTAAAATTGGTAAAAAATGCCATAGTATAGTATGGCATAAAACGTCAAAAAAAACATCATAGTTTATTAAGGCATAAAAGATCATAACAACGTCAAAGTATGGTAAGGCATCAAATGAAATAGTATATTAAAGCATAAAACAGACAACAAACGTCATAGTATAATATGGCATAAAACATCAAAAAAACATCATAGTATATTAAGGCAGGAAAGGTCATAAAAATGTCATAGTATGGTAAGGAATGAAACGA
Source organism: Seriola lalandi dorsalis (assembly GCF_002814215.2). NCBI lineage: Eukaryota > Metazoa > Chordata > Actinopteri > Carangiformes > Carangidae > Seriola > Seriola lalandi. Next base: position 431 of record NW_019440614.1, read on the forward strand.
CATAGTATAG
>NW_019440615.1:0-450 GCF_002814215.2 Seriola lalandi dorsalis
AGCGGCTTTTCAGTTGTGCTGGATTACTGTTCACTGCAAAGCGAGCAAGGATGAGCTCAACTAACTTTGAAAAATCAGCTGCTGCTTAAACTGAACAAAAAGTTTGCAGACTAGGTTATAGGTGATTTAGGCTGTCACAAAACTAGCGGCCTTGATTTGCAGTATAACAGCTGTTGCTGTTGGTATTGACATGTATGTTGTTATGACTGTAACCCCAGTCCCATGTAGCTAGGAAATATTAACTGACAAATAATTGGGGTGTTGTAGTACAGTGGGACGGGGCCTGAGTTCGTCTGGAGATGGCGCTACCTGTGATAAACGTGATATAAAATAACTTGGCGGTGCCTCCAATAACATTTAAGAAGTAACACAAAATGTTGGTACTTACCCTTTAAAATAAAAGTTCCCTTTAACCTATTTAATATGTATCCAAAAAGTATCACCCTTGTA
>NW_019440617.1:0-473 GCF_002814215.2 Seriola lalandi dorsalis
CCGTACAATCTTTGCCTCATCTTGACCAAGTCGTTAGCTGCTGAACCTCATCATTAGTGACAGAAGATGTCGTCGTTTGTTAAACAACAACATGGCACGCATAAGTAGCATGATCAGAATATTTTACAACATGGTTTAAACAACATTTTCTTGTTGAACTAGACCGTTTGACCAAGAGAACAGGCACAAACAAAGGCACAACAAGATGGAGAAAAAAAATCAATGGGAAGGAGATCAAAAGAGAGAGAGCAAGAGAGAGAGAGAGAGAGAGAGAATGAGAGAGAGCGAGAGAGAGAGAGAGAGAGAGAGAGAGGGATTGTTAGGACAGAGAGGGAAAAAAGTGAAGGAAAGAGAAAGAGATTGATGTGCAACCACTCCACACTCCAGTGCCCTGTAATTACTATGACCACACCGTGCTGTTCATCACCTGCTCCTGTGTGTGTGTGTGTGTGTGTGTGTGTGTGTGTGTGTGT
>NW_019440618.1:0-439 GCF_002814215.2 Seriola lalandi dorsalis
AGGCATAAAAAGTCATAAAAACGTCATAGTATAGTAAGGCATAAAATGTAATAAAATCGTCATAGTATAGTAAGGCATAAAATGTCATAGTATAGTAAGGCATAAAAAAGTCATAGTATAGTAAGGCATGAAAAGTCATAAAAACATCATAGTATAGTAAGGCATAAAATGTCATGAAATGGTCATAGTATAGTAAAGCATAAGAAATCATAGTATAGTAAGGCATAAGAAGTCATAGTACAGTAAGGCACAAAAAGTCATACTATAGTAAGGCAAAAAAGTCATAGTATAGTAAGGCATAAAAATGTCATAGTATAGTGAGGCATAAAAAGTCATAAAAATGTCATAGTATAGTAAGGCATAAAAAGTCATAAAAATGACATAGTATACTAAGGCATAAAAAGTCATAGTATAGTAAGGCATTAAAACGTCATAAAAT
>NW_019440619.1:0-951 GCF_002814215.2 Seriola lalandi dorsalis
TATGTCGTTTTTATGACTTTCTAGGCCTCACTATACAATAACGTTTTTATGACTTTTTATGCCTTACTATAGCAAGATAATTTTATGCCTTACTATACTATGTCGTTTTTATGACTTTTTATGCCTTACTATAGCAAGATATTTTTATGCCTTACTATACTATGTCGTTTTTATGACTTTCTAGGCCTCACTATACAATAACGTTTTTATGCCTTTTCATGCCTTACTATAGCAAGATATTTTTATGCCTTACTATACTATGTCGTTTTTATGACTTTCTAGGCCTCACTATACAATAACGTTTTTATGCCTTTTTATGCCTTACTATAGCAAGATATTTTTATGCCTTACTATATATTGTCGTTTTTATGACTTTCTAGGCCTCACTATACAATAACGTTTTTATGCCTTACTATAGCAAGATGTTTTTATGCCATACTATACTATGTCTTTTTTATGACTTTCTAGGCCTCACTATACAATAACGTTTTTATGACTTTTTATGCCTTACTATAGCAAGATAATTTTATGCCTTACTATACTATGTCGTTTTTATGACTTTTTATGCCTTACTATAGCAAGATATTTTTATGCCTTACTATACTATGTCGTTTTTATGACTTTCTAGGCCTCACTACACAATAATGTTTTTATGCCTCTTTATGCCTTACTATAGCAAGATATTTTTATGCCTTATTATACTATGTCGTTTTTATGACTTTCTAGGCCTTACTATACTATGTTGTTTTTTTTACTTTTTATGTCTTACTATACTATGTATTTTTTATTAGTTTTTTATGCCCTATTATACAGTGACATTTCTATGTTTTTTTATGCCTTACAATACAATGTCATTTTTATGACTTTTTATGCCTAACCATAGCAAGATATTATTATGCCTTACTATACTATGTCGTTTTTATGACTTTCTAGGCCTCACTATACAATAAC
>NW_019440620.1:0-1920 GCF_002814215.2 Seriola lalandi dorsalis
AACATAGTAAAATAAGGCATAAAAACATCAAAAAACGCAATAGAATAGTAAAATATGAAGATGTCATAGTATAATGAGGCCTTAAAAGTGAAAAAACGACATAGTAAAATAAGGCATAAAAACATCAAAAAACATCATAGAATAGTAATATATGAAGATTTCATAGTATAGTGAGGCCCTGAGAGTGAGAAAAATGACATAGTATAGTATGACAAAAAAAGTTAAAAAATGACATAGTATAGTATGGCAAAAAAAGTGAAAAATCAACATAGTATAATAAGGCATAAAAACATCAAAAAACATCATAGAATAGTAATATATGAAGACATCATAGTATAATGAGGCATTATAAGTGAGAAAAATGACATAGTATAGTATGACAAAAAAAGTGAAAAAATGACATAGTATAGTATGGCAAAAAAAGTGAAAAATCAACATAGTATAATAAGGCATAAAAACATCAAAAAACATCATAGAATAGTAATATATGAAGATGTGAAAAAACATCATATTATATTAAGACACAAAAACGTCAAAAAACCTCATAGTATAGTAAGGCATAAAAACATCAAAAAACATCATAGTATAGTAAGGCATAAAAATGTGAAAAAACATCATATTATATTAAGACACAAAAACGTCAAAAAACCTCATAGTATAGTAAAGCATAAAAACATCAAAAAACATCATAGTATAGTAAGGCATAAAAATGTGAAAAAACATCATATTATATTAAGACACAAAAACGTCAAAAAACGTCATAGTATAGTAAGGCATAAAAACATAAAAAAATGTCATAGTATAATAACGTATAAAGACGTCATAGTATAGTAAGGCCTTAAAAGTGAAAAAAACAAATATACAGTATGGTAACTTGACCTGACAACGAGGTGGGGTTTGAACCCAGGACCTTCTCCTTGGGAGTCCACAGCTTTAACCACTGCACTACCATGCAGCCTCCTTGATGATATTTTAGTCACCAATTGAAACATAAGGGTTTAGTAATGTGCTAAATAAAAATTATATCAAGGCAAAAAACCTCATAGTATAGTAAGCCATAAAAACATCAAACAACATCATAGTATAATAAGGCATAAAAATGTCAAAAAACATCATATAATATTAAGACACAAAAACGTCAAAAACGTCATAGTAGGCCTATTGTAAGGCCTAAAAAATGAGAAAAACGACATAGTATAGTATGGCAAAAAAGGGAAAAATCAACATAGTATAATAAGGCATAAAAACATCAAAAAACATCATAGAATAGTAATATATGAAGACGTCATAGTATAGTAAGGCCTTAAAAGTGAGAAAAGCGACATAGTATAGTGAAGCCTTAAATGTGAAAAAACGACATAGTATAGTATTGCAAAAAAAAGTGAAAAAACAACATAGTAAAATAAGGTATAAAAACATCAAAAAACTTCATAGAATAGTAAAATATGACGACGTCATAGTGTAGGAACGCAAAAAACTTCATAGAATAGTAAAATATGACGACGTCATAGTGTAGGAACGCCTTAAAAGTGAGAAAAACGACATAATATAGTATGGCAAAAAAAGCGAAAAAATGACATAGTAAAATAAGGCCTAAAAACATAAAGAAACATCATACAATAGTAATATATGAAGACGTCATAGTATAGTAAGGCCTTAAAAGTGAGAAAAGCGACATAGTATAGTGAGGCCTTAAAAGTGAAAAAACGACACAGTATAGTATGGCAAAAAAAGTGAAAAATCAACATAGTAAAATAAGGTATAAAAACATCAAAAAACATCATAGAATAGTAATATATGAAGACGTCATAGTATAATGAGGCCTTAGAAGTGAGAAAAACGACATAGTATGGTATGAAAAAAAGTTTAAAAAAACGACATAGTATAGTATGGCAAAAAAAGTGAAAAATCAACATAGTA
>NW_019440621.1:0-485 GCF_002814215.2 Seriola lalandi dorsalis
AAAAAAAGACATAGCATAGCAAGGCAAAAAAAAAGTCATAAAACATCATAGTATAGCAAGGCATAAAAACGTCAAAAAAACGACACAGTATAGTAAAGCATAAAAAGTGACAAAAACGACATAATATATTAAGGCATAAAAACAATATAGTTTAGTACAGCATGAATAGTAAAAAAAAAAAAAACGACATAATATATTAAGGTATAAAAACAATATTATAGTACAGCATGAATAGTAAAAAAAAAACCGACATAGTATAGTAAGACATAAAAAGTCATAAAAACGTCATAGTATAGCAAGGCAAAAAAAATCATAAAAACATCATAGTATTATAAGGCATAAAAAGTCAAAGAAAGATGACATATTATATTAAGACATTAAAAATAAAAAAATGACATAGGACAGTAAAGCATCAAAAGTCATAAAAACAACATAGTATAGTAAGGCATAAAACCTCATATAAACATCATAGTATATTAAGACAT
>NW_019440622.1:0-432 GCF_002814215.2 Seriola lalandi dorsalis
TTTGACTCCTGACAGCAGGAGGCGACAGAGAGCAGCTCATCAGAGACTGAAGGATGAACTGAAGTTGATTTTAAATTCCTCTGACACAAAACAAACTTGACTTTAATTTGTTGTTGTTGCTTTCAGTTCTTTTCAATTCAAATATAAAGACAAACAGCAGCTTATTTTCTTATTTAAAGTTCACTGAAGCGTTATTGTAAAAGCTTCTTCAAGATCACAGCTGAGGAGCTCTGTGGATTTGGACTTTTGTGTTTCCATCACAGATGTTCAACAACAGTGTGTGTCACTAAATACACCACCAACCTGAATGTGTGTGTGTTGTTGTGTTTCTGCATCATGGTGACCCAGATTTTTCATCTGCTGTCAGATTCAAATCAAGAGCAAGAAACTTTTCAACTCAATCAGTTCAGAGAAACAGAGAATTCTGGGAAA
>NW_019440623.1:0-447 GCF_002814215.2 Seriola lalandi dorsalis
TGTTTTCATGACATTGAATGCCTTACTATACTATTTTGTTTTCATAACATTGTATGCCTTACTATACTATGTCGTTTTTATGACTTCTTGTGCCTAACTATGCTATGTTGTTTTTATGACTTTTTGTGCCTTACTATACTATGTCGTTTTTATGACTTTTTGTACCTTACTATACTATGTCGTTTTTATGCCTTATCATATATGCTGTTTTTATGACTTTTTGTACCTTACTATACTATGTCGTTTTTATCGCTTTTTTTGCCTTACTATACTATGTCATTTTTATCACTTTTTGTGCCTTACTATACTGTGAAATTTTTTTGCCTTACTATACTATGTAATTTTTATGACTTCTTGTGCCTTACTATACTATGTCGTTTTTATGACTTTTTGTGCCTTACTATACTATGACATTTTTTTGCCTTACTACACTTTGTCGTTTTTGCG
>NW_019440624.1:0-1163 GCF_002814215.2 Seriola lalandi dorsalis
TACCATACTATGACCTTTTTATGACCTTTTATGCCTTAATATACAATGTTGTTTTTTTGACTTTTTATGCCATACTATACTATGACGTTTTTGGATATTTTAATGCCAAACTATACTATGACATTTTTCACATTTTTATGCCTTACTATACTGTTTCCTTTTATTCCTTAGCATACTATGACCTTTTTATGACCTTTTATGCCTCCATATACTATGATGTTTTTTTGAAGTTTTATGCCATTCTATACTATGACGTTTTTCACATTTTTATGACTTACTATACTGTTTCCTTTTATTCCTTAGCATACTATGACCTTTTTATGACCTTTTATGCCTCCATATACTATGATGTTTTTTTGACGTTTTATGCCATACTATACTATGGCGTTTTTCCCATTTTTATGCCATTCTATGCTATGTTGTTTTGCCCTTTTTTAAGACATACTACACTGTTTCCTTTTATTCCTTACCGTACTATGACCTTTTTATGAGCTTTTATGCCTTAATATACTTCTTTTTTTTTTGACTTTTTATGCCATACTATACTATGACGTTTTTGGACATTTTAATGACAAACTATACTATGACATTTTTCACATTTTTATGCCTTACTATACTGTTTCCTTTTATTCCTTAGCATACTATGACCTTTTTATGACCTTTTATGCCTCCATATACTATGATGTTTTTTTGACGTTTTATGCCATACTATACTATGGCGTTTTTCCCATTTTTATGCCATTCTATACTATGACGTTTTTCACATTTTTATGACTTACTATACTGTTTCCTTTTATTCCTTACCATACTATGACCTTTTTATTACCTTTTTATGACCTTTTATGCCTTCATATACTATGTTGTTTTTTTGACTTTTTATGCCATACTATACTATGACGTTTTTGGTCGTTTTTATGCCTTACTATACTGTTTCCTTTTATTCCTTACCATACTATGACCTTTTTATGACCTTTTATGTCCTAATTACAATGTTGTTTTTTTGACGTTTTATACCATATTATTGAAGGAGCTTTTGCTGTTTAGAGAAAAAAACTCTCACCCCCACAGGGTGAGTGAAGTGTTCAAAATGCTCAAAAGACCAGTGAGTGTCCACACCAAAGAATTTAGTTCAAATTGTTTAGTGAATCTTTTCAGCAAGCAAT
>NW_019440625.1:0-476 GCF_002814215.2 Seriola lalandi dorsalis
AACTTACTTCCAACATCCAGTCTGGTTCCTCCACCAAAAGTCCACCACAGTGATACAAAGTCATTGAGCCGTCGTACAAAAACCTCTCACTGTAGAGAGACACGGCTCTCTGACTCTGAAACAAACAAACTCACCAGAATCAGTCTGTTTTTAGCAGGTGTGAGAAATATCAACCACCAAACAATATTCATAAAATTGTCAATATTCTATATTTATTCATTTTACAGAAAAATCAATCTTTTGCTTCAATTTTAATATATATAATATATATGTAAGAAAAGAAAATCAGAACAAAAGTTACTCAAACACATGAAACCCAAACCACATGAAAATAAGTATTAACACATCCTGATCAATACTCTGATCAGCTGATTGATCCATTGATAAACAGCATGATCAGAGTGATCCAAGTCCCTGCTGGAGTCAGTCAGAGCATTTCCATAGAGAGCCACTTTGCATCAGCAGCACCATGCTCC
>NW_019440626.1:0-803 GCF_002814215.2 Seriola lalandi dorsalis
TTTTTGACATTTTTTGCCATACTATACTATGACATTTTTTGACATTTTGTACTGTGATGTTTTTTGGCATTTTTATGCCTTACTACACTATGTGAGTTGATTCCTTATCATACTATGATGTTTTTATAACCGTTTATACCTTAAAATACTATGATGTATTTTTGACATTTTTTGACATATTGTACTGTGAAGTTTTTTGCCATTTTTATAGCTTACTATACTATGTGAGTTGATTCCTTATCATACTTATGTTTTTATAACCGTTTATACCTTAAAATACTATGATGTATTTTTGACATTTTTTGCCATACTATACTATGACGTTTTTTGTGATTTTTATACCATATTGTTCTGTGAGGTTTTTTTGCATTTTTATGGCTTATTATACTATGGCTTTTTATTCCTTATCATAATACGATGTTTCTATTACCGTTTATACCTTAAAATACTATGATGTATTTTTGACATTTTTTGCCATAGTATACTATGACGTTTTTTGTGATTTTTATACCATATTGTACTGTGATGTTTTTTGGCATTTTTATGCCTTACTACACTATGTGAGTTGATTCCTCATAATACTATGATGTTTTTATGACCGTTTATACCTTAAAATACTATGATGTTTTTTTGACATTTTTTGCCATACTATACTATGACGTTTTTTGACATTTTTAGACATATTGCACTGTGATGTTTTTTGGCATTTTTATAGCTTACTACACTATGCGAGTTGATTCGTTATCATACTATGATGTTTTTATAACCGTTTATACCTTAAAATACTATGATGTATTTTTGAC
>NW_019440627.1:0-460 GCF_002814215.2 Seriola lalandi dorsalis
CTATACTATGACATTTTTATGACATTTTATGCCTTACTATCTTATGACTTTTTATGCCTTACTATACTATGACATTTTTATGACATTTTATGCCTTACTATCTTATGACTTTTTATGCCTTACTATACTATGACGTTTTCATGACATTTTAGGCCTTACTATACTATGACATTTTTATGAAATATTATACCTTACTATACTATGACATTCTTATGACATTTTATGCCTTACTATACCATAAAATTTTTTGCCTTACTATACTATGACTTTTTTATTACTTTTTAGCCCTTATTATACTATGACATTTCATGCCTTACTATACTATGACGTTTTCATGACATTTTATGCTTTACTATACTATGATGTTTTCATGACATTTTATGCCTTGCTATACTATGACATTTTTATAAAATTTTATGCCCTGCTATACTATGGCGTTTTCTGACATTTTATGCCTTAC
>NW_019440628.1:0-454 GCF_002814215.2 Seriola lalandi dorsalis
AAAATAATGTAAGGACAAGTTGCTTTTGATGAGTTTGTTCGGTAAAACCTCGACTGCATCAGCTCCTGACAGGTCGCACATGAAGCCTGGTGATACTGAACACGCCCCAACAAACGCTTATTTCCTTGACAAAAACTACAGAAATGAAACAATATATTTGTGAGGTGTTTTCAAAGATTAATGTTTTCAGACGAAACCGATGAGCTCAGAGCTGAGAGCCACAGACAGGAAACCAGGAAGTGTTGAGAGTCAGACTAACTTCCTGTTGGTTGACAGTCTTGACAATAAGAAAAATACAGGATAACACCTGACTGATCATTTACATCAGTATGACGTTAAAAAGACAGCGGCCATAAAACCCTGAACATGGAAGAAGAAGAAAAAGTTCAGAGGTGAGTTTTACCTGAGACGTCGTCGCTGTTCGTCGCGCTCTAAGGAGACAAGAACAGTAATG
>NW_019440629.1:0-447 GCF_002814215.2 Seriola lalandi dorsalis
AAACGTCCAAAAATGTCACAGTATATATACTAAGGCCTAAAAATTTGAAAAAAAAAAGTAATAGTACAGTAAGACATAAAAACGTGAAAAAACGACACAGTATAGTAAGGCATGAAAACGTGAATAAACATCATACTATATACAGTAAGGCATGAAAACGTCCGAAAACGTCATAGTATAGTATGGCATAATAATTTGAAAAAACATCATAGTATAGTAAGGCATAAAAACGTGAAAAAACATCATAGTACAGTAAGGCTTGAAAACGTCCAAAAACGTCACAGTATATATAGTAAGGCCTAAAAATTTGAAAAAACGTCATAGTATAGTAAGGCATGAAAACGTGAAAAAACGTCATAGTATAGTAAGGCATAAAAACGTGAAAAAACGTCATAGTACATTAAGGCATAAAACGTGAAAAAAAGTCATAGTTTAATAAGGCATTAA
>NW_019440630.1:0-439 GCF_002814215.2 Seriola lalandi dorsalis
AACTAGTTTGTACGACGTGTTGTTCGACCTCGTCTGAAATCAAAGAGTTTCTGTCTGTTGTGAACGTCCTCACTGGAAGGTGGAGGTAAAACTCTGTCCGTCATAGAGAGGGGGGAGACGTGATGTGGTTTAAACATGGAGATAACTTCTCCATGTTCACACAGTCTCTCCTGGAAGACATTCATAGAGTTGACCTCAGTTGTTCACATGAAAAGTGACAGAAACAGTTTGTGTGAAGAGAAAAGTTCAAACCCCGCCCACTTCCTCACCTGCACACAGCTGACCAATCACTGCCTTGCTTCAGGGCACGTCAGCAGTGTTCAGTGAGGGAGGGAGAGCTATATGGAGGGTTGGTGAGAGCTGTTGGGACTAAACCAAACTGACTGAAGCCAAACACTGAGCTGAAAGCTACAAGCAGCTGCAGACTGAGCTGTTGATT
>NW_019440631.1:0-445 GCF_002814215.2 Seriola lalandi dorsalis
GTGCAAAGGCTTCTTCGGCCCCAGGGCCAAATGGAGTCCCCTACAGGGTTTATAAAAGCGCACCTGATATCCTAAAGTTTTTGTGGAGGCAATTGAGAATAGTTTGGGAGAAACAGGTTATTCCCAGAGCATGGCGTAGGGCAGGAGGTGTTTTTATCCCAAAGGAGAAGGAATCCTCAGACCTGAGTCAGTTTCGAATGATCTCTCTCCTAAATGTAGAGGGGAAGATCTTCTTTAGCGTTGTCGCACGGAGATTAACTAGTTATTTAGAAAGGAATAGCTTAATTGATACTGCAGTACAGAAGGCAGGAATACCAGGGTTCGCAGGATGTTTAGAGCACACTAGCATGATTTGGCATCAGATTCAGGCAGCCAAGACAGAGAAAAGAGACTTGAATGTCATATTTTTGGATTTAGCAAACGCGTTTGGTTCAGTGCCACATAG
>NW_019440632.1:0-465 GCF_002814215.2 Seriola lalandi dorsalis
ACTCTCTTTATGTGACCAGCCTCTCAGCTCCACTTGTTTCTTCTCTGGTTGGAGTTTCAGCACTTCCAGGAGGATGGAGGTCTTTCTCTTTGAGAGGTCTATGATCCAGACTGGAGGAGCTGACTGGAAAACTGACTGTAATGCTGGAAGGACACTCAGACCTGTTTCAGACTCATAGTCCTTCACATGGGAGAAAAGATCCAGCAGGAAATCACACTGATATTCTGTATCATAATTCCCCGCATGTCTGTCACTAAGAGGGAATGTTTTGTATCTGCACACTGATGATAACATCTCCAGTATCTTCTCTCCTGTCTGCTGTTCTCTCTCTGCTGCTGCACACAACAGATTCCCACAGAGCTCGGCTCCTTCTGAGGATTCCAACCAGGGAAGGAAACTGGAAGGAGAATAAAACATTTTGTTACGATGTCAGTAGCAGAAAAAGAGACACACAATACTGACATA
>NW_019440633.1:0-463 GCF_002814215.2 Seriola lalandi dorsalis
ACGGACACGTTCCTACCAATGTCTGATGTCTTGCTAGCAGGAGTAAATATAAAATGGTGGATATGTCGAAGTAAGAGATTAATTTCTGTCGAAAAATTCCATGAAAATGTTACCATGAATATTACAAAGTTTTTATGTCTTACTATACTATGACGTTTTTATGACGTTTCATGACTTACTATACTGTGATATTTTTGTGACTTTTTATGCCTTAATTAAACAATCTTATGACTTTTTATGTATTACTATACTATGATGTTTTTATGACGTTTCATGACTTACTATACTATGACGATTTTATGTTTCTTTATGTCTTACTATACTATGATGTTTTTATGACGTTTCATGACTTACTATACTATGACGATTTTATGTTTCTTTATGTCTTACTATACTATGATGTTTTTATGACGTTTCATGACTTACTATACTATGACGATTTTATGTTTCTTTATGTCTTACT
>NW_019440634.1:0-685 GCF_002814215.2 Seriola lalandi dorsalis
CCCCTCTGGAGGGCGAACAGGAGGACGGCGACGAAGACGTGGTCTCTCTGGAGGTCGAGCTGGAGGATGGCGTTGCCCCTCTGGAGGGCGAACAGGAGGACGGCGGCGAAGACGTGGTCTCTCCGGGGGTCGAGCCGGAGGATGGTGTCGCCCCTCTGGAGGGTGACCAGGAGCCGACCTGGTACCAGGGGCAGCAGTCAGCTGGACCACCGTCAGGACACAAGGAACAGAGTTCGGCCGGACCACAGGAGGCAGCACAAAGTCAGGGACCACCGGAGGCGGCACAGAGTCAGGGGCCACCGGAGGCGGCACAGAGTCGGGGACCACCGGAGACGGCACGGAGGCAGACACCACCTTAGGCGGCGGCCTGGCAGGAGTCAATGACACCAAGTGCCACGTGGGTTGAGTCAGGGCAAGAATCAATCGGGGTGGTGCCCTGGAGGGAACCACGAGCGGGGGTGACGTCATGGCTGGAGCCAGGAGAGGTGGTGACGTCACATCAGGAACCAGGAGAAGCGGTGACGTCACATCAGGAACCAGGAGAGGTGGTGACGTCACACCAGTAGCCGTCGTCGACACCGTTGGAGAACACGAAGCAGTGGCCGTAAACACCACAGGAAAGACGGGAACAGTCATCGACGCCGCTGGGGAACATGGAGCAGCAGCCGCCGACACCACAGGAGGG
>NW_019440635.1:0-426 GCF_002814215.2 Seriola lalandi dorsalis
TTTTATGCCATACTATACTATGACGTTTTCTGATATTTTAATGACATACTATACTATGACGTTTTTTGGTATTATTATGCCTCCCTATCCTATGTAATCCTATTCTCTACCATACTATGACGTTTTTATGACCTTTTATGCCTTAATATAATATGATGTTTTTTTGACGTTTTATGCCATGCTACACTATGACGTTTTTTTGACATTTTTATGACCTACTAAACTATGATGTTCTTTTGGCATTTTTATGCCTTAAAATACTATTTCCTTTGATGCTTTACCATACTATGGTGTTTTTATGACCTTTTATGCCTTAATGTACTATGATGTTTTTTTGATGTTTTATGCCATACTATACTATGACATTTTTTGGGATTATTATGCCTCCCTATCCTATGTAATCTTATTCTGTACCATACTATGACG
>NW_019440636.1:0-466 GCF_002814215.2 Seriola lalandi dorsalis
CATAAAACGTCATAGTATAGTAAGGCATAAAAACGCCAAAAAACGTCATACTATAATAAGGCATAAAATGTCAAAAAACGTCATAGGCATAAAAATGTCAAAAAACGTCATAGTATAGTAAGGCATAAAAATGCCAAAGAACATCATACTATAATAAGGCATAAAATATCAGAAATCATCATAGTAAAATAAGACATAAAATGTCATAGTAAAATAAGACATAACATGTCATACTATAACAAGGCATAAAAATGTCAAAAAACGTCATAGTATAGTAAGGCATAAAAACGCCAAAGAACGTCATACTATAATAAGGCATAAAATGTCAAAAAACGTCATAGGCATAAAAATGTCAAAAAACGTCATAGTATAGTAAGGCATAAAAATGCCAAAGAACATCATACTATAATAAGGCATAAAATATCAGAAATCATCATAGTAAAATAAGACATAAAATGTCATAGTA
>NW_019440637.1:0-445 GCF_002814215.2 Seriola lalandi dorsalis
ACACACACACACAGAGTAATTAGCTTTGACAGTGTGAGGTAAACCTGGTGTTTGTTGTTGCTGAAGCTGTTGACACATGGGAATCATTTCCAGCTGGGAACTCAAGCAAAATCCTACTCTGTGGTACTATTTGCCCCAGGTTTTGCCCCTCAGGCTGCGTACAGGCTGCACTGTGTTCTATGCAGACGTTGTTAGATTTGTATTCATCCATCATGGAAGATTTATCCTATAACTTTATTGACTCAATGCTTTCAATGCTTGAATGCACAGTCGGTAACTTCTACCTCTAGGGGTCTCTCAATCAAAACAATAACATCATGAAATGTTGTGGGATCATGGCACCACCACTTCTCCTGGTTTGGATTCCTTCAATGTGGTTCAGCAGGTTTTTACCTGCAGCTGAATTATCCACAGAGGTTTCCTCCTCTCCATAACAAACACACCA
>NW_019440638.1:0-484 GCF_002814215.2 Seriola lalandi dorsalis
CACCTCAGAGAGGAATCAAGGCAGGATGATTGGCTACCAGATTCATATCTTATCAGTGTTGGCCGCTAGGCTTGCAAAAGCCAGAGATGCATGTGAATATTCTGGAAATATTGTGGAAACATCAACGTCAGCATTGAATGAAGAATCTAATAATCATTTGTCAATGATATTTATCACTGTATAAATCATTCCACTGACTAAAGGCATCAGTTGTTGTTGCACATAAAACTGAATAATGTATGAAGAGTACAGCCTAATCCGGCGGGGGAGAGTTTAGCTCAAAAAGGCTTCTCTCCTTGACTCTGCCTCCTTCAAAATGGCCGCCACTTTCTCCAACTGTGCAGGGGAGTTTGTTTGCTGAATCTGCTAGTGTGTTTTGTCAGAGTTGATGATGGTGTTGTTTGTGGTAGCATAGGCAAGATAAAGAAAATGGTGGTGTGAGGAGCAGTGATGGCTGGCATTAGGGGAGTGACTCTGGGACGCC
>NW_019440639.1:0-434 GCF_002814215.2 Seriola lalandi dorsalis
GACCTTTTTATGCCATGCTATACTATGTCGTTTTTTTACACTTTTATGCCATGTTATACTATGTCGTTTTTTTACACTTTTATGCCATGCTATACTATGTCATTTGTTTACACTTTTATGCCATGCTATACTATGACATTTTTTAACATTTTTATGCCATGATATACTATGACATTTTTTTGCCTTTTTATGCCATGCTATACTATGTTATTTTTTAACATTTTTATGCCATGCTATAATATGACATTTTTTAACATTTTTATGCCATGCTATGCTATGTCGTTTTTTTACACTTTTATGCCATGCTATACTATGTTGTTTTTTTACACGTTTATGCCATGCTATACTATGACATTTCTTGACATTTTTATGCCATGCTATACTATGTCATTTTTTCACAATTTCGTGCCACGCTATACTATGACATTTTTTTG
>NW_019440640.1:0-453 GCF_002814215.2 Seriola lalandi dorsalis
TTTCCTCCTAAATCTACCTGCATTTCCCAATCACAAGCACCTTCTAAGCTGCCTTGCCTCCTTGCTGTCTTACCAACTTTCTCTCCCTCTTGAACAAACTTGATTGCACCTTTCTTTGTTTTAGGTCCTCCTAAATTTGCCTGCCTCCGTAACTCTTCAATTCCTGCAGCTAAGCTTTTTAAAACCTGGTTATGTCGCCACGTATACCTGCCGTGCGACAGACTAACCTTACACCCTGACACAATGTGCTTTAAAGTTGCAGTACCTGAACACAATGAACATAGTGGGTCTCCATTTACCCAGAGTTTTAGGTTCTGGGGAGTTGGCAGTACATCATAAGTTGCATTCATCCATTTTCTCTGCAGTGGATATTGGAATCTCATATACAGACAGTGGCCACATCAGCCTGGGAAATAACCCAAACTGCAGACACCACAGCTTCAACTTTCCTGG
>NW_019440641.1:0-412 GCF_002814215.2 Seriola lalandi dorsalis
TATACTATGGCGTTTTTGTGCCTTATTATACCATGATCTTTTTTGACATTGTGCCATACTATAATATGTCGTTTTTTAACATTTTTATGCCATACTATAATATGACGTTTTTTGACATTTTTATGTCTTACTATACCATAACGTTTTTTTTTGCCATTTTTATACCTTACAATACTATGACGTTTTTTACATTTTAATGCCTTACTATACTATGACGTTTTATTTACATTTTAATGCCTTAATATACTATGGCGTTTTTGTGCCTTATTATACCATGATCTTTTTTGACATTGTGCCATACTATAATATGTCGTTTTTTAACATTTTTATGCCATACTATAATATGACGTTTTTTGACATTTTTATGTCTTACTATACCATAACGTTTTTTTTTGCCATTTTTATACCTTAC
>NW_019440642.1:0-416 GCF_002814215.2 Seriola lalandi dorsalis
TTCATGCATAAATCTTAACTTTACCTGCTTACAAACAATGTTCTTAAAAATAGGCCATACTGCATGAATTTGATTTTCAAAATGTGCTAAATTCCTCCTTGTCCTTATGGCCCATCTGGCATGGCTTAACAGAAATTTACACAAAATTGTATTTTTCACTTTACTTTCCTCCCAAACCCAAACAACAAGAAAACCTTCCAAGAATCTCTCTCATCCCAAATTAATCCCAATTTTTCACATAAACAATTTCGTAATAACACAAAAAACTCATTTAACTCTGTACATACCTCAAACATATGCAATAGAGTTTCCGGCATTAAACCACATACATCACATTCCCTTTTAATCTCTCTATTTAACTGATGCAATATCACATTTGTAAAGATTTTATTATGTCTTATCTTAAAATCATTATC
>NW_019440643.1:0-506 GCF_002814215.2 Seriola lalandi dorsalis
ATGACTTTTTATGCCTTACTATACTATGACGTTTTTATGACTTTTTATGCCTTAATGTACTATGACTTTTTATGCCTTACTATACTATGAAGTTTTTATGACTTTTTATGCCTTACTATACTATGAAGTTTTTATGACTTTTTATGTCATACTATACTATGACTTTTTATGTCTTACTATACTACGAAGTTTTTATGACTTTTTATGTCATACTATACTATGACTTTTTATGTCTTACTATACTATGAAGTTTTTATGACTTTTAAGTTATACTATACTATGACTTTTTATGCCTTACTATACTATGAAGTTTTATGACTTATGTCATACTATACTATGACGTTTTTATGACTTTTTATGCCTTACTATAATATGATTTTTTATGTCTTATTATAATATATCGTTTTTATGACTTTTATGCCTTACTGTACTATGACTTTTTATGACTTTTTATGCCTTACTATACTATGAAGTTATTATGACTTTTTATGATTTACTATACTATG
>NW_019440644.1:0-481 GCF_002814215.2 Seriola lalandi dorsalis
TGTATTTTTGATATTTTATGCCATACTATACTATGACCTTTTTTTGCATTTTCCTGCCATACTATACTATGACGTTTTTTGGCATTTTTATGCGTAATTATATTATTTCCACTCATGCCTTACCATACTATGATGTTTTTATGACATTTTATGCCTTAATATACTATGACGCATTTTTGATGTTTTATGCCATACTATACTATGACGTTTTTTGGTGTTTTTCTTTCAAATTAAACTTAGATGTTTTTTGGCATTTTTTGTGCCTTACTATACTATCTCGTTTGATACCTGACAATACTATGATGTTTTTATGACCTTTTATGCCTTAATATACTATGACGCATTTTTGATGTTTTATGCCATACTATACTATGACGTTTTTTGGTGTTTTTCTGCCAAACTAAACTTAGATGTTTTTTGGCATTTTTGTGCCTTACTATACTATCTCGTTTGATACCTGACCATACTATGATGTTTTTAT
>NW_019440645.1:0-484 GCF_002814215.2 Seriola lalandi dorsalis
GTTTATATGCCTTACTAAACTATGACATTTTTATGAGTTTTTATGCTTTACTATTCTATGTCGTTTATATGCCTTACTAAACTATGACATTTTCATGACTTTTTATGCCTTACTATTTTGTCATTTTTGTGCCTTACTATACTATGTCTTTTATTTGTCTGACTATACTATGACATTTTTATGACTTTTTATGACTTACTATACTATCACAGTTTTATGACTTTTTATGACTTACTATACTACCACATTTTCATGCCTTACTATACTATGCAATTTTTATGACTTTTTATGACTTACTGTACTCTCACATTTTTATGACTTTTTATGCTTTTCTATTCTATGTCGTTTATATGCCTTACTAAACTATGACATTTTTATGACTTTTTATGCCTTACTATTTTGTCATTTTTGTGCCTTATTATACTATGTCGTTTATATGTCTGACTATTCTATGACATTTTCATGACTTTTTATGCCTTACTAT
>NW_019440646.1:0-581 GCF_002814215.2 Seriola lalandi dorsalis
CAATTTTATGCCTTGCTATACTATGCCCTTTTTTTGACAATTTTATGCCTTACTATACTATGACCTTTTTTTGACAATTTTTATGCCTTACTATACTATGACTTTTTTTTGACAATTTTATGCCTTACTATACTATGTCGTTTTTTTTGACAATTTTATGCCTTACTATACTATGACCTTTTTTTGCCCATTTTTATGCCTTACTATACTATGATGTTTTTTTTGACAATTTTATGCCTTACTATA
This sequence comes from Seriola lalandi dorsalis, assembly GCF_002814215.2. NCBI lineage: Eukaryota > Metazoa > Chordata > Actinopteri > Carangiformes > Carangidae > Seriola > Seriola lalandi. The sequence continues at coordinate 247 of NW_019440646.1, forward strand.
CTATGATGGTTTTTTTTGACATTTTTATGCCTTACTATACTATGACATTTTTATGTCTTACTATACTATGACATTTTTTTTTTGGACAATTTTATGCCTTACTATACTATGCCCTTTTTTTTGACAATTTTATGCAGTACTATACTATGACGTTTTTTTTTCATTTTTATGCCTTACTATACTATGACGTTTTGTAACAATTTTATGGCTTATTATACTATGACTTTTTTTTGACAATTTTATGCCTTACTATACTGTGATGTTTTTTTTTACATTTTTATGTCTTACTATACTATGACATTTTTTTTTTGGACAATTTTATGCCATGCTATACT
>NW_019440647.1:0-480 GCF_002814215.2 Seriola lalandi dorsalis
GCCAAAAAACGTCATAGTATACTATGGCATAAAATGTCAAAAAAACGTCATGGTATATTAAGGCATAAAAGGTAATATGAATGTCATAGCATGGCAATGCATTAGACAAAATACTTTAATTAGGCATAAAAATGCCAAAAAATGTCATAGTATACTATGGCAGAAAAATGCCAAAAAACGTCATAGTATACTATGGCAAAAAACGTCAAAAAAACATCATAGTATTTTAAGGCATAAACGGTCATACAAACCTCATAGTATGGTCAGGCATGAGACGAAATAATTTAAATAGACATAAAAGTGCCAAAAAACGTCAAAGTATACTATGGCAGAAAAATGCCAAAAAACGTCATAGTATACTATGGCATAAAATGTCAAAAAAACGTCATGGTATATTAAGGCATAAAAGGTAATATGAATGTCATAGCATGGCAATGCATTAGACAAAATACTTTAATTACGCATAAAAATGCCAAAAAA
>NW_019440648.1:0-485 GCF_002814215.2 Seriola lalandi dorsalis
ATAGTAAGTCATAAAAAGTCATAATAACGACATAGTATAGTAAGGCATAAAAAGTCACTAAAACTACTTAGTAAGGCAAAAAAGTCATAAAAACGATATAGTATAGTAAGGCATAAAATGTGATAAAAACATCATAGTATAGTAAGACCCAAAAAGTTGTACAATAATGAGGCATAAAAAGTCATAAAAACAGCATAGTATAGTAAGGCATAAAAAGTCATAATAACGACACAGTATAGTAAGGCATTAAAAGTCAAAAAAGCGTCATATTATAGTAAGGATTAAAATTTCACAAAAACATCATAGTATAGTAAGTCATAAAAAGTCATAATAACGACATAGTATAGTAAGGCATAAAAAGTCATAAAAAAGACATAGTATAGTAAGGCATAAAAAGTCATAAAAACGATAAAGTATAATAAGGCATAAAATGTGATAAAAACATCATAGTATAGTAAGACCCAAAAAGTCGTACAATAATAAGG
>NW_019440649.1:0-437 GCF_002814215.2 Seriola lalandi dorsalis
GTTGATGCTTCTGTCAGGAGAGATATCATCTCTGTTCATCTCCTTCAGGTTGTTGATGGCTCTCTGGATGGTTTCTGGACTGTTCTCTGTCTGACCCAGCAGACCTCCTAAGAGCCTCTGGTTGGACTCCAGAGAGAGGCCATGAAGGAAGCGAACAAACAGGTCCAGGTGACCGTTTCTACTTTGGAGGGATTTCTCCATGGCTCTCCTCAGGAAGACATCGAGCGGTGGATCAACGATGGCGAGCGGTGGATCACTGCTCTTATTGATTCCAAAAAAAATTGAAATCTTTTCCCAAAAAGTCATTGGGTTTGAGTCTCTCTGTTTGGAGTCTCTCTGTTTGAAGTCTCCTCTCAGGAAGTTCTCCAGGACCTCTGTCTTCCTGTTGGTGTAACAGTGGAACATGTAGACTGCAGCCAGAAACTCCTGAACGCTCA
>NW_019440650.1:0-2096 GCF_002814215.2 Seriola lalandi dorsalis
AAGGCATAAAAGGTCATAACAACGTCATAGGATGGCAAGGAATCAAACAACATGGTATAATAAGTCATAAAAATGACAAAAAACGTCATAGTATAGTAAGTCATAAAAATGCCAAAAAACGTCATAGTATAGTATAGCAAAAAATGTCGAAAAAACAACATATTATATTAAGGCATAAAAGGTCATAACAACGTCATAGGATGGCAAGGAATCAAACAACATGGTATAATAAGTCATAAAAATGCCAAAAAACATCACAGTATAGTAAGTCATAAAAATTTCAAAAAACTTCATAGTATAGCGCGTCATAAAAATGCCAAAAAACGTCATAGTATAGTATGGCAAAAAATGTCGAAAAAACAGTGTAGTATTTTAAGGCATAAAAGGTCATAACAACGTCATAGGATGGCAAGGAATCAAACAACATGGTATAATAAGTCATAAAAATGACAAAAAACGTCATAGTATAGTAAGTCATAAAAATGCCAAAAAACGTCATAGTATAGTATAGCAAAAAATGTCGAAAAAACAACATATTATATTAAGGCATAAAAGGTCATAACACCGTCATAGGATGGCAAGGAATGAAACAACATAGTATAATAAGTCATAAAAATACCCAAAAAACGTCATAGTATAGTATGGCAAAAAAAGTCATAAAAACATAATACTATGCTAAAGCATTGACAACAGAGTATAGTAAGTCATGAAAATGCCAAAAAACGTCATAGTATAATAAATCATAAAAATACCAAAAAAACATCATAGTATAGTATGGCAAAAAATGTTGAAAAAACAACATAGTATAGTAAGGCAAAAAAGTGTTAAAAAATGACATAGTATAGTATGGCAAAAAAGTTTCAAATAACGACATATTATAGAGTGGTAAAAAAACGCAAAGTATAGTATGGCAAATAAATGACATAGTATAGTATGGCAAAAAAGTTGAAAAAATGACATAGTATAGTAAGGCAAAAAAGTTGAAAAAATGACATAGTATAGTAAGGCAAAAAAGTTTTAAAAAACGACATAGTATAGTATTGCAATAAAACGACATAGTATAGTATGGCAAAAAAGTTAAAAAAACGACATAGTATAGTATGGCAAAAAAGTTGAAAAAACGACATAGTATAGTATATTAAATAGACGACAGTATAGCATGGCAAAAAATTTGAAAAAACGACATAGTATAGTATGGCAAATAAACGACATAGTATAGTATGGCAAAAAAGTTGAAAAAATGACATAGTATAGTATGGCAAAACAGTTTCAAAAAACGACAGTATTGAATGGCAAAAAACGACATAGTAAAGTATGGCAAAAAACGACATAGTTAAGTATGGCAAAAAAACGACATAGTATAGTATATTAAATAGACGACATAGTATAGCATGGCAAAAAAGTTGAAAAAACGGCATAGTATAGTATGGCAAAAAAGTTGAAAAAACGGCATAGTATAGTTTGGCAAATAAATGACATAGTATAGTATGGCAAAAAAATTGAAAAAACGACATAGTATAGTATGGCAAAAAAGTTGCAAAAACGACATAGTATAGTATGGCAAAACAGTTTCAAATAACGACATAGTATAGAGTGGCAAAAAAACGACATAGTATAGTATTGCAAAAAATGTGAAAAAACAACATTGAAATAACGACATAGTATAGTATGGCAAAAAAGTTGAAAAAATGGCATAGTGTAGTATGTCAAAAAAGTTGAAAAAACGACATAGTATAGTATGGCAAAAAATTTGAAAAAACGACATAGTATAGTATGGCAAAAAAGCTGAAAAAACGGCATAGTATAGTATGGCAAATAAACGACATAGTATAGTATGGCAAAAATGTGAAAAAACGACATAGTATAGTATGCCTAAAAAGTTGAAAAAAACGACATAGTATAGTATTTCAAAACAGTTTCAAAAAACGACATTATAGAGTGGCAAAAAAATGACATAGAATAGTATGGCAAACAAATGACATAGATGGCAAAAAAGTTGAAAAAATGACATAGTATAGTATGCCAAAAAAGTTGAAAAAATGACATAGTATAGTATGCCAAAAAAGTTGAAAAAATGACATAGTATAGTATGCCAA
>NW_019440651.1:0-446 GCF_002814215.2 Seriola lalandi dorsalis
GCCAGGATGGACGACTTTACTCAGTGTCATTTATCAACTAAATCAGGCTGTCAAATAGACGTCCAGATTGTGGTCGGTCAGAACGTCTCATTTCAACTAGTTCTGTCTGTAAGTAGACGTCCAAAATCGGGCCAGGCTGGACTACTTCACTCAATGTCATTTATCGACTAGTTCAGGCTGTCATATAAACGTCCAGATTGTGGTTGGTCAGAACGTCTATTTTCAACTAGTTCTGTCTGTAAGTAGACGTCCAAAATTGGGCCAGGCTGGACTACTTCACTCAATGTCATTTATCGACTAGTTCTGGCTGTCATATAGACGTCCAGATTGTGGTCGGTCAGAACGTCTATTTTCAACTAGTTCTGTCTGTAATTAGACGTCCAAAATTGGGCCAGGCTGGACTACTTCATTCAATGTCATTTATCGACTAGTTCTGGCTGTCATAT
>NW_019440652.1:0-1163 GCF_002814215.2 Seriola lalandi dorsalis
TTGTCAATGTCAATCCTCATTTGACTGAGAACTTCCCTCTCTCCACTCATGCTGTTCATGGTGGCTCCAACTTGTTCCTTCATCTTGTTGAAATTTTTCCTTAAATGTTCCATTTCTTTTCTTTCTGCCAGTACGTTCATCTCAGTGCTTTCCAGTTGTAGTTTTATTGTTTTGATGGTGTCATCCTGTACTTCCTGTTCTTCTTGTTTAATAGTAATCTTGGTAATGGTATTTTCAAGTTTGTTTTGTTGTCTCTGAACCTGAAGGTTCAGATCTTTAATTTTGATTTTCTCTCTGTTAATCTCATCTAACAGACTATCGGCCTGTTCTTTCTTCCTTTCTAGCATAGTCTTTGTGACTTCCAACTTTTCTTTTTCGTCCTTTACATATCGTTTATCTTGTTCTAATAACTCAGTTTGTTTGAGGATATCAGACCTCATTTTCTCCAAGTCTGTTTTTACTTTGCTTATCTTATCATTAACTCTGTCCCGATCTTCTCCTTCTTCCTTCAGCCCTGCGTTCAATTTCTCAAGGTGTTGTTTTTCAGTTGTAAACTTTTGCTTCCAAAGATCTTCAATGTCCTCTTTCTGTATGACTAAGCCTGACAATATACTTATCAGACCTTCCTTTTCTCTTTGTAATAATTCAGAGTAATATTCCATATTTTCTTCTTGTCCATCAAGTTCTGACAGCTTTTCTTCAATTGAAGTGTACACTATTAGCATATCTTCACTGTTTTGTTGTAAACTTTGCATTTTGTGTTTGATGTCATCACTCATTCTTTCATTCAGATGCTGAAGTTTTACTCGTGCACTTTCTATGACTTTCATTTTATCCATAACATGATGTTCTCTCATTATCAGCTCAGACCTTTCCCTTTCCAGTTTGTCCTTTTCATTCAAAATCATTTGTCTGTCTTTGTCAATGTCAATCCTCATTTGACTGAGAACTTCCCTTTCTCCACTCATTCTGTTCATGGTGGCTCCAACTTCTTCCTTTATCTTGTTGAGATTCTTCCTTAGAAGTTCCAGTTCTTTTCTTTCTGCCAGTACGTTCATCTGACTGCTTTCCAGTTGTTGTTTCACTGTTCTGATGGTGTCATCCTGTACTTCCTGTTCTTCTTGTTTAATAGTAATCTTGGTAATGGTATTTTCAAGTTTGTT
>NW_019440653.1:0-408 GCF_002814215.2 Seriola lalandi dorsalis
TTGGTGACCAGTCTGTAGTGACCAGTCTGTAGTGACCTGTCTGTGGTGACCTGTCTGTGGTGATGTCTGGAGTAATCTGTCTGTAATGACCTGTCTGTGGTGACCAGTCAGTAGTGACCAGTCTGTAGTGACCTGTCTATGGTGACCTGTCTGTGGTGATGTATGTAGTGACCTGTCTGTGGTGATGTCTGTGGTGATGTCTGTGGTGATGTCTGTAGTGATCTGTCTGTGGTGACCAGTCTGTAGTGACCTGTCTGTGGTGACCTGTCTGTAGTGACATGTCTGTAGTGACCTGTCTGTGGTGATGTCTGTGGTGTCCTGTCTGTGGTGACATGTCTGTAGTGACCTGTCTGTGGTGATGTCTGTGGTGTCCTGTCTGTGGAGACCAGTCTGTAGTGACCAGTCTGT
>NW_019440654.1:0-437 GCF_002814215.2 Seriola lalandi dorsalis
GGCTGACGGTTGTCAAAGCAACTGGTTGAAAAGGTGTTTGATGTGGGGAAACACAACAGTAAAGCTGCCCTCGGTTAACAAATGAACCAATCAGCTTCTGCCCCGACGTCTGACATGTGACAGCGCTTAGCCCCGCCCCGCCTCAACCGCAGACACGGCCGAGTGTCACGAGGTGGTTTAATCTGGACTCTGTGTGTGTGTGCGTGTGTGTGCGTGTGAGTTTGACCAACAGAGAGAGAGTGAGACAGGAAACAGGCAGCATGAAAACAAGATGGAGGAGCTGAGGCAGAAAAAGTATGTTTGATGTAAACAGTGAGGAGAAGGAAGCAGGAGGAGGAGTGGAGGAGGTCATGTCCTGCTCCTCCTCCTCCTCCTCCTCCTCCTCCTCCTCCTCCAGCTACCAAAGCCTGAGTCTCCAGCCATGTTGGTGTCGCTCT
>NW_019440655.1:0-434 GCF_002814215.2 Seriola lalandi dorsalis
GGTTATAGAGATCACACAAATTCACTATTCTTAAAATCAAAAACATTAAAATTCACTGACCTGGTTAATTTCCAAACAGCACAAATTATGTACAAAGCAATAAACAATCTACTTCCTGGAAATATTCAAAAATTGTTTTTTCACAGAGTTGGGGGTTATAATCTGAGGGGTGAGTTCAACTTAAAACATCAGCGGGCACGTACAACACTAAAATGTTTTTGTCTGTCAGTTTGTGGAGTGAAGCTGTGGAACAGACTGGGTGTGGAGCTCAGGCAATGTCCAAGCATGATCCAGTTTAAAAAGTGGTACAAACACATGGTTTTCACGAGGTACAGGGAGGAAGAAGGGCTTTAATAATCGGGTGTTTTCATAAATGATAAATGATTTATGTATTTGTTTATTTAATCTATTTATTTTCTTCTACTTTATGTAAA
>NW_019440656.1:0-366 GCF_002814215.2 Seriola lalandi dorsalis
GAGTTACATTCATCTCGGTCAGTTAAAGGAAACATTTCCCTGTACGTGTACATTATGATTCAGGGCAACTGGAACAGGATCTTTGTTAAATAAAAGTAGTTTTAAATGCCTGTGATGACTCTTATGTCTTCACATTGTTACTTTAAACCATTTTCCTCTCAAATGCAAAAGGACCACAAGTTATTGACAAATAGAACTGGAGAGGTGTAACAAAAAGCAACTGAACTCTTTTAACACAACAATTTCTTTGTTGCAAAGACAACAACGAAGTTGGGCTCTACCACACGAATACATTTAATACGTTTAAAACAAAATCAATCCGTCCAGACGAGCATTTTAACTCCGCATCAGAAATAATCTCTGTCC
>NW_019440657.1:0-443 GCF_002814215.2 Seriola lalandi dorsalis
AAAAAAGAACTCCTCTTCCCATTCGTTGTGAAAGTGATACGTTTTCTTTCTTTTTTCTGCCATTTTTTGGGGGTAAGAAACTACATTCAGCGCTCATCTTCGCTGCGCCCGCTAGCTTACTCTCCACGACCACTGGTTTTGTCACGCGCACAATACTGACCTTTGAACTAGAGTAGGTCAGAGTTCACCTAAACTTAAATTTAAAAAAATGTATAATGAACATATTTTTAAGATATTGTCATTAAAATCTATATAAATGCAAGTGTGATTAAAAAAGAATAGCAACAGAATAAAATTAAATTTTAGACGCAGCTCACTAGTGAGTTGTGCTATTTTTAGAACAGGCCTGCGGGCGACTCATTTGGTCCTTGGGGGCGACCTGGTGCTCAGTGTGACATCAAGCAGCAGCAGCAACAGGTGCACATGATGGAAATATTCTATAT
>NW_019440658.1:0-423 GCF_002814215.2 Seriola lalandi dorsalis
TGGCAGGCGAGAATTCTACCACTGAACCACCAATGCTCACATGACCAATTTAGTGTACCGCTGCGCGAACGAACGCAACAAACAACTGAAACCTAGTTGTCCGCACACCCAACCGTTTCCTCCAGATAAAGTACATTTACCTATGAGAGGATGTTGGTTGTTGAAAATTGTTGCTATCAATGTGGGTACCTTGACTGTGTTTTGCCATTCTTTCCTTTCCTTTCCCACTGCTACACCTACACCGTGTACAGTGTACATGACTTCCCACCAGTCCAGAAAAAGCACCTGTGCAGCAAAAGGATGCCCCGTGTGAGGCTCGAACTCACGACCTTCAGATTATGAGACTGACGCGCTGCCTACTGCGCCAACGAGGCCTGCAACACGGTCGGACTAGATGGGTAAAATTGAAAAGATCTCTCAATG
>NW_019440659.1:0-465 GCF_002814215.2 Seriola lalandi dorsalis
AAAACGTAATAGTATAGTAAGACAAAAAAACGTCATAGTATAGCATGGCATGAAAACGTCAAAAAACATCATAGTATATTAAGGCATAAAAACGTCAAAAAACGTCATAGTATAGCATGGCATGAAAACGTCAAAAAACATCATAGTATAGTAAGACAAAAAAACGTCATAGTATAGCATGGCATGAGAACGTCAAAAAATGTCATAGTATAGTAAGGCATGAAATCGTCATAGTATAGTAAGGCATGAAAACGTCATAAAACGTCATAGTATATTAAGACACAAAAACGTAATAGTATAGTAGCTCTAACCATTATGCTACAATGCCACTCCACTAGCTCAAAGTAACGTAACCTATAAAGACGTCATATTACAGTAAGGTAAAAAAAAATGTAAAAAAAACTTCATGGCATATTAAGGTATTAAAATCTCGAAACACATCATATGCTATATATATATGCTATA
>NW_019440660.1:0-421 GCF_002814215.2 Seriola lalandi dorsalis
CATCGTTAGTGGCGGCTTAACATTTGTGTGTAATTTGTGATTCGGTTTGAGATGCTGGTAGTGATTGTTGGGGACTGGGCTAGGTTTAATATTCTGATTGTGCATCACACCCTTAGAAAAAGACTGTTGGACACATTAGTAACAGGGGTGCTGCTCCTTGTGTCCTTTTTGGGTTGGTTAGAATCGCATGGTTAGGCTCTTTGTTGGCTCCTGTTCTCCTACTTCAGTTATCCTCTTGCCTTGTTTGTATTTTTGTTTAATTATTTACCCTCCTGGTTACGCAATAAATTAAGTCAGTAAATTTGATCTACCAATAACACCTGGTTTTATGTTGATTCCCTTTTCCCCTAGCTGGGTCGTAACATAAAGACTGCCAACATACAGTGATGGTTGAGACAGCCCCATCACTTCATATACAGAC
>NW_019440661.1:0-435 GCF_002814215.2 Seriola lalandi dorsalis
GAGTATCAGTCTGATGACGCCGTGATGCCTGCCAGTCATTGACGCTGCGCCGTCACTACACACCCCGACACAGTTCTGCCAGTCCAGGCCGTTCTCAGTGAAGCAGGTATCCATGCAGCGGTGTTGGTAGCTCTCCACAGAACAGTATGTCTTCGTGCAAACTACTGTCCCAGCGATAGCGAACAAAAACCAACAGCAGTGCAGCATTGGTGACATCCGTGGACTCATCCATTTGCAAAGAGAAAAATGTACTACTTTTTATTCTTTCAAGAAGTTGCTGCTGTATGTCTGAGGCCATGTCCGCGATACGGTGACTCACAGTGTCGTTGGACAGTGGGATGGTCAGCAGCTTCTTTGCAGCCGCCTCTCCGATCATCTCACGGCACATATCCACAGCGGCAGGGAGAACCAACTCCTCCGCTATGGTGAATGGTT
>NW_019440662.1:0-457 GCF_002814215.2 Seriola lalandi dorsalis
AAGGAACACCAGTCATTCCACACATGCAACAGGCAGCTGTCCTCATTCCTCTTTTTCCCAGTTCCTCATTTGGCCATGTCTGCTCTATGTACTGCTTACGGTTGCAAAGCCTCGCAAAGAACACCAGTGATTCCACACATGCAACAGGCAACCGTCCCCATTCCTCACTTGACCACAACTGCTCTATGTACTGCTCAGAGTTGCAAAGGCTCGCAAAGAACACCAGTGATTCCACACATGGTACAGGCAGCTGTCCTCATTCCTCTTTTTCCCAGTTCCTCATATGGCAATGTCTGCTCTATGTACTGCTCACAGTTGCAAAGGCTCGCAAGGAACACCAGTCATTCCACACATGCAACAGGCAGCTGTCCTCATTCCTCTTTTTCCCAGTTCCTCATTTGGCCATGTCTGCTCTATGTACTGCTTACGGTTGCAAAGCCTCGCAAAGAACACCAGT
>NW_019440663.1:0-432 GCF_002814215.2 Seriola lalandi dorsalis
TGGAAATGAAAATCAGTGCTCTGGGTCCAGGTCTTGACTCTACTCTGGGTCCAGGTCTTTACTCTACTCTGGGGCCAGGTCTTTACTCTACTCTGGGGCCAGGTCTTGACTGTGCTGTGGGTCCAGGTCTTTACTGTGCTGTGGGTCCAGGTCTTTACTGTGCTCTGGGTCCAGGTCTTTACTGTACTGTAGGTCCAGGTCTTTACTGTGCTCTGGGTCCAGGTCTTTACTGTACTGTAGGTCCAGGTCTTTACTCTACTCTGGGGCCAGGTCTTGACTGTGCTGTGGGTCCAGGTCTTTACTGTGCTGTGGGTCCAGGTCTTTACTGTGCTCTGGGTCCAGGTCTTTACTGTACTGTAGGTCCAGGTCTTTACTGTGCTCTGGGTCCAGGTCTTGACTCTACTCTGGGTCCAAGTCTTGACTGTACTGTAG
>NW_019440664.1:0-474 GCF_002814215.2 Seriola lalandi dorsalis
TTTTACACCTTAATATACCATAAAATTTTTTTGACGTTTTATGCCATACTATACTATGATACTTTTAGACATTTTTGTGCCATACCATACTTTGACATTTTATGGCATTTTTATGCCTTACTTTACTATGTAATTTCATTCCTTTGCATAGTATGGCGTTTTTGTGACCTTTTATTCCTTAATATACTATGAATCAGGTGTGTCGTATAGCTCAGTTGGTTGAGCATCCGCCCCATGTACACAGGTTGAGATCCTTGCTGCAGTTGGCCCCGGTTCGAATCCCGCATCGGACAAGCCCTTTCCTGCATGTCATTCCCCCTCTCTCTGCCTCCCCATTTCTTGTCTCTCTCCACTGCTCTATCAATAAAGGCACAAAAAGCCCCAAAAAATATATGCTGTGTATCTTTTTTTGGACATTTTTATGCCATGCTATACTATGACATTTTTTGACATTTTTGTGCTATACTATACCAT
>NW_019440665.1:0-450 GCF_002814215.2 Seriola lalandi dorsalis
AGCTGGGACCTCGGAAGGGCTGTAGAGCTAGGAGCGCTCCATGATGCCTGCAGCTCTGACATAAAGTCAGGAAACACAGGGAGCCCGTCTGACCTGCGCCGCCGTGAGCCCCTGTCGAACACTGAAGTAGCTGGAAGCGGAGCTTGGCAGGACAGCTGTGCGCGTGCTGCCGCCCTCGCAATCACAGCTCTATCAGAAGGGTCCAACTGCTCAGGCACAGAAGCATCCCCAAAATCAGAGAACGACTGATCATCCTCCTCGGACTGGGGGTCGTGCAGACCTTCCAAACTGTCAGAGGCTGCAATAGAGAGCACATCTGGATCCCTATCCAAGTCCCCAGGATCTGGCCTGGTCATGGTGTGCAGCCCTAAAGGACGCTGTGCATGCACCAGCTCCTGAAGGGTATCCTGCATAGACTGCATCTGCCGCTGTAGCTGCTCAAGCTCCGCA
>NW_019440667.1:0-431 GCF_002814215.2 Seriola lalandi dorsalis
GGCTACCAGCAGGTCAAGTGCAACCGCGACTGGGGCAGTTATTTGGGCCACAACTGCCTGTTGGATCAGTGGGTGTGAGTGACCTCGGCACGGACAAACCCAAACAGGTTGTGTTGAAGAAATATCCAGGCAAAATGTTTGGTTCAAAAAAACGATATTTTTCCTCTAGCTGGTATTTGAACAGGGACTCGGTGGAAAAGGACGCTGCATTTTGTTATGCCTGCAGGAAATTCAAATCTGTATCATCGGACGCGACCTTCTCCATTAAGGGATTTAATGATTGGAAACATGCAATTGAAACAGGCAAGGACTTAAATAAGCATGCAGCTTCAAAAGAACATTTAGCCTGTGAAGCAATGTGGAGAGATTCAGAAACACGTAGAGAGACAGGGAAAGAGATTTCCACTCTCTTAAATTCAGAACAACTGGCT
>NW_019440668.1:0-523 GCF_002814215.2 Seriola lalandi dorsalis
ATATTATATGCACACTATCTGCTGATAGAAGAACTTTACAAATCAAATAGCAGCTAAACTAATTTATTTGAGGGTGTGTTACTCTATTTGTGGTGTGTTATTACCATTGTAAAATTATGTGCACTGAAGTAAAACAAGACTGCCTAACATCTTTTATTTAGATTGAAACTATATGTTTTTACAAAGAAGCAAAACGTACTCGTGTATTCCTCTCAACCGTAAAGGACCATAGTCAGCGCGGTACATGTTGCAGGCATTCTGGAGGGAGTACACATTGAGGCAGAGCGGCTCCAACCCAGGACGGCCTACCATACATGGTAAATCTTCCTCGATCTCCCATAGCTGTCTGGTAACCTACAGTGAATTGCGAATGGTAAATGCTATGGTTTATTATTAATGTAATGTAATCAAAACAAATTAGTGATTAGTTTGTCCAGTGAGAATGCTACCTGTGGTATCTCCTAGCAGCAGATGTTCTCAGCTTCTGTGGGCATGGTTGCACAGTTTCCACAGGAGCACCTAT
>NW_019440669.1:0-477 GCF_002814215.2 Seriola lalandi dorsalis
ATCATAGTATAGTAAGGCATAAAAATGTCATAGTATAGTAAGGTGTAAAAAGTCATTAAAACGACATAGTATAGTAAGGCATAAAATGTCATAAAAATTACATTGTATGCTTAGTCATAAAAAGTCATAAAAATATCATAGTATAGTAAGGCATAAAAACATCATAAAAACGACATAGTATAGTAAGGCATAAAAAAGACATAGTACAGTAAAGCATAAAAAGTAAAAAAAACGACATAGTATAGTAAGGTGTAAAAATTCATAAAAACAATATAGTATATAGTAAGGCATAAAAAGTCATAAAAACGAAATTGTATAGTTTGGCATAAAAAGTCATAAAAATATCATAGTATAGTAAGGCATACAAAGTCATGAAAACGTCATAGTATAGTACGGCATATAAACATCATAGTGTAGCAAGCCAAAAATACGTCAAAAAAACGACATAGCATAGTAAGGCGTAAAAAGTCATAAAAA
>NW_019440670.1:0-544 GCF_002814215.2 Seriola lalandi dorsalis
CATAGTATATTAAAGCAAAAAAAGTCATAATATAATAAGGCATAAAATGTAAAAAAATGACATAGTATAGTAAGGCATAAAAAGTGAAAAAAATCGTCAAATTATAGTAAGGCATAAAAAGTGGAAAAGACATCATATGATAGTAAGGCATAAAAAGTGAAACAAATCGTCAAAGTATAGTCAGGCATAAAAAGTCATAGTATGGTAACGCATGAAAAATAAAAAAAACCGTCATATTATAAAAAGGCATGAAAAGTGAAAAAAACATCATAGTATAATAAGACATAAAAAGTGTAAAAAATGTCATATTATCGTAAGACATAAAAAGTTAAGAAAATCGTAATATATAATAAGGCATAAAAAGTCAAAAAATGTCAAATTATAGTAAGGCATAAAAAGTCAAAAAAATTCATAATATAATAAGGCATGAAAAGTCAAAGAACGACATAGTATAGTAAGGCATAAAAAGTGAGAAAAACGTCATATTATAGTAAGGCATGAAAAATGAAAAAAATCGTCATAGTATAGTCAGGCATAAAAAGTC
>NW_019440671.1:0-526 GCF_002814215.2 Seriola lalandi dorsalis
TGTTATCTGGGAGCAAAGATGCGGTAGTTAGTAAGGTGGTTCCAAACCCAATCAAGGGGAGAAAGTGGAATCCAAGAATCGCAGTGCAGGAGGCAGAAGCAACGCTTAGGCATACAGAGATTGTGGGTAATGTCCAAATAGGCCGGGGAGGCTTGGGGCTTGGCCCAGGCAAACCGGTGTGGAGTAGAGCAGGTCCCAAGGAGAAGAGAAAGCTAGTCGTGGAGCAGGTTCGTAGACAGGAGGAATTATTATTATTATTTTTTTTTTTTTTAAGTATATTTTTTGGGGCTTTTTATGCCTTTATTTGATAGTATAGTGGAGAGAGACAGGAAACTGGGAGGCAGAGAGGGGGAATGACAGGAGGAATTATTAAGGGGTGCTAAGGCAGTGGCCCAGGCTAAGCAGGGACAGTGGGTGAATTGGGAAGGTGTAGACAAGAAAAAACTTAGCTGGAAAGAACTCTGGAGCATGGAGGAAAGTAGTATTAGATTCTTGATAGGGGCAACTTATGATGTACTGCCAACTC
>NW_019440672.1:0-406 GCF_002814215.2 Seriola lalandi dorsalis
AACTTGGTGGTACTGCTAGAAGGGAGCATAAGTTCAAATTTCCATGCAGCATTGAAAAGTGGGATGTTCAGTAGTAGGCCGAATCTGTGAAGAGATTCAGATGCAGATAATTTGCATGATTAGGTGTTCATTTTGGATTTTTTATTTTGTTCTGAGTGTGTTGCTCTGAATCTAGGTGTGTTCATGTCTTGTTTAAGTTCATGTCATGTTCATGTTGTTAAATAAATGTTAAATAAGTGATTTTGTATTGAATTTGTCTTGCTTTTATATAGCATTATCGTTTGTGAGATTAAAATGATCTGTTTTACTTAAATTATCAATGGCACAATTTACCCCAGTGTATTCTCTCTAATGGCACAACTTACCCCGCACCGGGGGCAAGTTGTGCCACAAGACCACTTTTTTT
>NW_019440673.1:0-434 GCF_002814215.2 Seriola lalandi dorsalis
GTCATAGAAGAGTTTGTCATAAAAATATCATAAAAAATGTCATAGTATAGTCTGTCATTAAAGTATCATAAAAATGTCATAATATAGTATGTCATAAAAATGTCATATTATAGTATGTCATAAAAAATATAAAAAGTCATAGTATAGTACATTATAAAAATATCATAGTATAGTATGTCATAAAATTATCATGGAAAATATCATAAAAATGTCATAGTATAGTATGTCATTAAAGTATCATAGAAAATGTCATAGTATAGTATGTCATAAAAATGTCATAGTTTAGTATGTCATAAAAATATTATAGTGTAGTATGTCATAAAAATGTCCTAGTATAGTATGTCATTAAAATATCATAAAAAATGTTATACAAATGTCATAGAGGAGTTTGTCATAAAAATAACATAAAAAATGTAATAGTATAGTCCGTCATT
>NW_019440674.1:0-576 GCF_002814215.2 Seriola lalandi dorsalis
AGAGTGTATGGACTTGCAATAATTGCTGTGAGGATGAGGTTTAACTGAAAACTTGTACCCATAATTTGTCCATCTAGCAGAGCAAAAAGTGACCAAAATTTGACATCAATTGAACCTAGGCTGCTTAAGCCCATCTTCTCAGTAAGTAAGGCCAAAACGCCCAACATCTACCCTTAAGAGCCTTTAATATAAAAATCACTGAGTTGAGCTTTAAATGGCGTCAAAACCCCAAGGGATGGCTCCCAGAGAAGTAGCCATACAGGATCCTGAAGCACAAACATGTAGCACCTTCTCCAGGCTAGTTCTGTCAAAGGGCCATATATGAGCTACAAACCACCAAGCGTCTTCCTGTGATCACACAGTTCTATTTTGGAGCTATGATTCCATTGACATGATAATAAATACCTACGAGTGTGTAAAGATCACCAAAATCGATTTGCCCACTCCCTGAGGCTGAATAATTTGACCAAGACGTTGGCCAGTTTCTACAGCATAACTAACAGGCAGGCAGGCTTTGCAAGTGTATGACTGAGGTGTACTCAACCTAATGAGAGTATGTATACTTGCAATTATGAT
>NW_019440675.1:0-356 GCF_002814215.2 Seriola lalandi dorsalis
GATGCATTGCGTAAAAATTTTAAATTGTCTGTATCTCGGGAACCGTAAGTCGTAGAGAGATGGGTCCAAGACTGGCGTGTTCAGCGCCCCCTAATTAGGTCTGACACCACCCACCCCCGTGTCTCTACGACCTTTCGTTCCGGAGTTATAAGCCAAAACGTCTTTCCCATAGGAAATGAATGGGAGACGATTGTTACTGAAAATTGACTAAGTGTTGAAGCCAAAATCTACCTTGTAGAAACCATTTAGGAGCATGTTTCAGACCATTTGGAGTCGATAGGTACCCCTTTTCAAGAGACATTTTTTGGTATGTTGACATTTTTTCTATAGGTCAAACGGCAGTATACCAGGTGTGT
>NW_019440676.1:0-452 GCF_002814215.2 Seriola lalandi dorsalis
TCTAACTACCCTATCATTCCTATCTACTCTATCAGCCCTATCTATCCTATCTACTCTATCAGCCCTATCTATCCTATCTACTCTATCAGCCCTATCTATCCTATCTACCCCTCTATCAGCCCTATCTATCCTATCTACCCCTCTATCAGCCCTATCTATCCTATATACCCCCCTATCTATCCGATCTACCCCCCTATCTGCCCTATCTATCCTGTCTACCCTGCCACCCCATCTATATAAGTGGTGATTCGGCTGATCTGGCTGGCTAGGCGGGTGTTCCCTTCGTCCTCCACCGGTCCCCAAGGCCCGAAGGCCGGTGGAGGAGGACGGGGTGCCCCCGGCGGACTTCCACCCATCCATATGCCGGTAGCTGCGCTCTCCAGCTACAAATAAATAACCAGTTTGAGGTCCTATATACAACCTCGGTTCAGCGAAATCCGTGTCGTCATCAT
>NW_019440677.1:0-384 GCF_002814215.2 Seriola lalandi dorsalis
TGTTGTTTCATTCCTTACCATACTATGACGTTTTTATGACCTTTTATACATTAATATAACATGATGTTTTTTTGACATTTTATGCCATACTATACTATGACGTTTTTTGTCATTTTTATGCCATACTATACTATGACGTTTTCTGTCATTTTTATGCCTTACTGTACTATTTTGTTTAATTCCTTACCATACTATGACGTTTTTATGACCTTTTATACCTTAAGATAACATGATGGTTTTTTGACATTTTATGCCATACTATACTATGACGTTTTTGACATTTCTTTGCCATACTATATTATGATGTTTTTTTGTCATTTTTATGCCTCACACTACAATTTTATTTGATGCCTTACCATACTATGACGTTTTTATGACCTTTTA
>NW_019440678.1:0-1899 GCF_002814215.2 Seriola lalandi dorsalis
TTTTTATTTTTTCTTCAATTCACAATTTCACACTTGTCCATACATAACTTCCACATATTATTAGATTTTACATACACAAATACACTCATTACTTCCCAATTATTCAATATAGTAACAAAAATATAAGCCATTTCCCCATGTCCTACCCATAACGAATTTACTCTTCTGATTAATATCCCCCCCCAAAAAAAACAGAACAAACAAAAAACCAACCAAACAGACAACAATATTCCACCACATTCACCAATCAAATAAAATCGCTCCCCCCTCCCCTTCTTTGATAAACTTATTCCCACTCAAAAAAGCTTCTTTCGCCTCCACCCCTCCATACTTGCACACTAATCTTATATCTTTTTCCATAATTACTTTAAACAAATGTTCCACATCCAGAATCCGCCCCTCAAAGTGTGCCTGATTCCGTCTATGCACAACAGCTAGTCTGGCATGGCTTAAAATAAAATTGATCAACCAAAAATTCACCTTCTTACTTTTCTCAAGTAATCCAAACAAAAACAGTTTTCTCCATTGGTCTTCACCATCTAAACTCACACTCCAATTTTCTTTCAAAAGCACTCTTATGAAAACAAAAAAGTCCACCAACTCCCCACAGTCCAAAAAATAGTGCACAAAGCTCTCATGGTCCCTACGACATACATCACATTTTACACTCACATCTTTATTAATTTTGTTTAGCACCACATTTGTGTATACCCTATTATGTTTTATCCAAAAATCATTGTTTTCACACTCTATGCTATTATATTTTATATTCACATTTGACCATATTTTCTTCACATCCAAGTCCCCAAACATTCTGCTCCAAACTTTCTCAGCTGCAGGGTTCTGTATTACATCAGCTAATAACCACTTATATACTTTCTTCACACTCATATCTTTCATTTTACATTTCTTCTCATTGTCCATCACATACATCTCTGGCAAACATACCTCCTTTCTCATCACACATTCTTTCCCAATACTTTCCACCCACACCGGAGGTATACTTGCTTTAATTCTTTCATATATTTTATTGACCTTCTCCCTACTTTCCATCCCCTCTAATTCACATACCGAATCATATATACAGTTATCTCTTAGAAAACCAGGTATAACCTCATACATAATATCCCTAATTTGCCTTATACCCCCTTGCATAAATTTCGGCTCATACAATGTTTTATTCTTACATTTGATTTTTTCGTTTAGAAACAGCGGTTGATTTATAAACATTTGCATCTCTTCACACTCATACTTCAGTTTAGGAAGCAGTTTCCTCCATGCCTCAAACACCTCTCTATAAATCTCCGGTATTCCCACTGTCATCGCTTGCTTGATTCCCATATACCAGCCATTCTCTCCCATTCCCCCCACATCATCAATATATTTCTTTAGAAATTCTATCCACCCATAATTCCATTTCCCCGCCATATATTTTTGTATCGTTTTTATTCTAATTGCAGTCTTTTTTATTTCCAAATCTATTAAATTTAACCCTCCCTCCCTTGTCCTCCCCACCAATGTTTTCTGTGCAATTTTCACCCCCTTCCCTTCCCATATAAAGTCACACACAATTCTATTTAACTCATTCATCACCCACTCTGGCATGTCAATCACACTCATCACATACACACATACTGACATCATCAAACTATTGACCACAATTACTTTTCCTTTTAATCTCAGCTTTCTCCCTTTCCAAGTTCTACATATTCCTCTTATCTTATTGATCACACCTGTCCATGTCACATCTCTTGCCTCCCTACTTTCCACCCCCAAATGCACCCCTAAAACCTTTATGTATTTCTCTTCCACCTTAAAGTCCACATTTACCCTCCCCACCTCCCCTATATACATTATTTCAGATTTGTCTGTATTGATTTTTGCCCCTGACGCTCTCCC
>NW_019440679.1:0-442 GCF_002814215.2 Seriola lalandi dorsalis
ACGAAATCTAACTAATCTACATTAGACGCTCTGCCATCGTCAGCTTGTGAACTTTACTGTCTGCTTGCAGCATTGCGCTTAGTATGGAGGAACAAAGGCACAGATCAGAGAACTCAGTCAACTTTGCTTTTTGAACAGCAAAATTATTTTACTTGTACTCTTCACACACAGACACACACACACACACACACACACACACATACACACATACACACACACCTAACCCCTTGCGCTAACCTAAACCTTTAATTCTAACCTGAACCCTAAAACCAAGTCCTAACCCTCAAACTGCCATTTAAACGTGTGGGGTCCCTACAAAGCTGACAGACCCCACAAGTATAGTGGACTACCGGTTCTCGGACCCCACGCATATCGTAAAACAACATGACTAACTCTTTCAAAAATCTAAAACACAAAAGGCACAGTCCTGATCCAAGTGTGG
>NW_019440680.1:0-561 GCF_002814215.2 Seriola lalandi dorsalis
GGTCAACAAAGACTTTTTCAAATATGAGGTCCACCACATTCCCTGTTTGATAAAACACAAAAGATTTTGTTTACATTTTTCACTTTTTTTGTTGTTTTTTACAAAACAATGACTGAAAGTCTGTTTCTAAATACCTCCTGACATTTTCTTTACTGTATTTTGTTGTTGATGGGACTGTCATAACATTATACGTGCAATACTTAATACAATGTGAACAAAACATTTTTTGGTTGAAAAATAAAATAATATAACACTTATAGAATGTCGGCTCAGTCTTAACTAGTTTAGCTCTGCGTTCTCCCTTCATAGCCTTTGGAAAGTGGACCATGAACAGTGGTTCACCTTCTTTTGTTTGGGCTTGTGGTCGGTCAGCATTTTCATTGTAGTACATGGCAGCCAGGTAGAGTCTGGAGGTACAGTAAAGAGAAAATCAAAGATGTTAATATTGACAGAAACCTTAGCCTACACACTCTCACAAGTTCTAAGTTACCACAGCTTCATTTACCTGCACATTATTCCAAGACTGATAAATGACTGTTAGGTTTATCAAAAGTAGATGCA
>NW_019440681.1:0-497 GCF_002814215.2 Seriola lalandi dorsalis
GAATAAAACATAATCGTAAAGTAAGGCTTAAAAATGTCAAAAAATGTCATAGTATAGTATGGCGTAAAAATGTAAAAAAAAAGTCATAGTATAGTATGGCGTAAAATGTCAAAAAAACATCATAGTATATTAAGGCATAAAAGGTCATAAAAACGTCATAGTATGGTGAGGAATGAAACAGAATCGTAAAGTAAGGCTTAAAAATGTCAAAAACGTCATAGTATAGTACGGCGTAAAATGTCAGAAAAACATAGTATATTAAGGCACAAAAGGTCATAAAAACGTCATAGTGTGGTGAGGAATAAAACATTATCGTAAAGTAAGGCTTAAAAATGTCAAAAAACATCATAGTATAGTACGGCATAAAAATGTCAAAAAACGTCATAGTATAGTATGACGTAAAACATCAAAAAAATATCACAGCATATTAAGGCATAAAAGGTCATAAAAACGTTTTAGTATGGTGAGGAATAAAACATAATCGTAAAGTAAGGCTT
>NW_019440682.1:0-571 GCF_002814215.2 Seriola lalandi dorsalis
CTAGACGGTTTCAAAATAGGTAACACAAGCATTTTAGTAAAAAACCTTTGTAACGATGAGTTAATGGTTTCCTTTCTAAACTTACCTGTGTATATCACAGACGAGGAAATCATGCAAAAGCTTGAGGGATGGGGTGTATCGGCTGCATCCGCTATTAGAAGGAGGATGTGGCCGGGCACACAAGTAGCGGACGGGACGAGGTTTTTAAAAGTTAAATTTAATGACAAAGTGCAATCGTTACCGTATTCAGCGCGGTTTGAAACTGTAATGGGACCTGAATACTTCCGTGTGATACATGACAGACAAGCAAAAGTTTGCAGGATGTGCCTGAGAGATTGTCCGGAGTTCTCCTGTCACAAGTGCGGAGTCCAGGGACATTATGCGAGGGAGTGCAGCAGCCAACAAAAAAAGATAAAAAAATGTGAGGTGTGCTGCAACCTGATGGAGGAATGTAGTTGTAATTACAGTGAGTCTGATGTTGTGGCGGGGTCCGGATCAGAGGCACCGTCAACAGAGGCGGAGGACATGAGTGAGGAGGAGGAGGAAGGAGAAGAGGCCGGTGAGGGGGGCA
>NW_019440683.1:0-423 GCF_002814215.2 Seriola lalandi dorsalis
ACGTCTTCAATTTCCCAGGATGCTATGCTTTGCTGCCCCCTGCTGTTGATGTGTTAGTCTTCTCTCTCTCTCTTTCTCTCTCACACACACACACACACACACACACACACACACACACACAGGGACAACGGTTTCCTCTGCAGCCTCACCAGTGAACTTTGAACCCGTTTGTCTGGACTTAATTAGTTATGAATTAATCACGAAAAAAAGTGAAGCAGCAAAAAAGTGATGAAATTAAAAGCTTGAAGGTTTAGATATGAACATCACATAAACCTGATGTGTTCACACCAGAACACAAAGAAAATAAAGTGAGTAGATTCTCTCCACTAAAGCTCTGAGGTCCTCACACTGATCATGAAAAGTAAGATCCTGAACTTTGCAGCACATTCACCTGAAAGGTACGACACCTTTATCAACATGAAG
>NW_019440684.1:0-421 GCF_002814215.2 Seriola lalandi dorsalis
AGGGAGCAACAGGTTCAGCAGGAGCGAGCAGCAGCACTGGAGCAGGCATTCACTGAAAGCAGAGAGAGACACTTGTGAGGAATAATCCAAGACAATGCAAAGTAAGTAGTCACAATTTAAGCTGAGCCGTTTTAGTGGCCTGGAGCGTCAACACATGGATAGCGGAACGAGTGAGTGAAGAGCCGCGGTTCTTTTACAGAGCTTGATGATTGATGAAACAGGTGAGCCAGGTAGCCGGTGCTGTGCCACGCCCCTGCTGAGAGGCACACACATACACACACAGAAAAATGGGCAGGAGACACAGGGGAAGACTCAGGAAAGACTGTGGACGTCTGACAGTCACAGAAGGGGGCTTTGACATGGAATGGATAAAATGTAATACAAATCACATTTTCACAATATGGGACATTTAAGTATCGGG
>NW_019440685.1:0-441 GCF_002814215.2 Seriola lalandi dorsalis
TCCTCCTCCTCCTGTTCTCACTCCTCCTCTTCTCCCTCCTTCTCTTCTCCCTCTTCCTGTTCTCCCTCCTCCTCCTCCTGTTCCCCCTCTTCCTGTTCTCCCTCCTCCTCCTCCTGTTCCTCCTCCTCCTGTTCCCCCTCCTCTTCTTCTCCCTCCTCCTCCTCCTGTTCCCCCTCCTCCTCTTCTCCCTCCTCCTGTTCTCCCTCCTCCTCTTCTCCCTCCTTCTCTTCTCCCTCTTCCTGTTCCCCCTCCTCCTGTTCCCCCTCCTCCTGTTCCCCCTCCTCCTCTTCTCCCTCCTCCTCCTCCTGTTCCTCCTCCTCCTGTTCCCCCTCCTCCTCTTCTCACTCCTCCTCTCCTCCATTATGAAGCTGCAGTCTGTCACATGTTCACCCGCTCTCATATGGAATATATGTACATATACTGAACTTGAAATATGTGTTC
>NW_019440686.1:0-471 GCF_002814215.2 Seriola lalandi dorsalis
TACGAAAACTAATTTTAGTAAAACATCAAGATAAATGTGAATGAATTAACAGAAAGTAGATTGTAGTTTGCATTAGCAATAATAAACACCATTGCTGAACAAATATGTAAGTGCATCAGTACTTGACATTTCCTTTGTTGTTACTCTTTATATTAATTACAGTATAACCGGTTAAAGACTCTGGATTTACGTGCTAGACTTTGCAGTGATTGGTTGGTTTGCAGTCTGGTTAGATGTCATTGCCCTTCTCAGTTTAATTATCTTAGATTCAGACTACTGATTTATTAAAAACTGCAATTAAAGTAAATTTAAGATTAACAGTGTCTGCACT
This sequence comes from Seriola lalandi dorsalis, assembly GCF_002814215.2. NCBI lineage: Eukaryota > Metazoa > Chordata > Actinopteri > Carangiformes > Carangidae > Seriola > Seriola lalandi. The sequence goes on from NW_019440686.1 coordinate 332, forward strand.
TTGATCAATTCTGACACCATGTGGTTTAAAAAAACGTGGTTTGCAAAAAATAAATAAATAAGTAAATGCAATGAGAGCTTTATTTAAAGCTCATTTTTATGTAGCATGTAACCCTGTGTGTGTGCTTGTGTTTGTTTGTC
>NW_019440687.1:0-677 GCF_002814215.2 Seriola lalandi dorsalis
CGTCACCGGTTCACAGTTCCTATCAACCCTTGTCCCATAAAGGAATGTTTTTTTCAGAGGTCAAGAGGTCAAGGTCAAGGTTAAGTTTTTCTTCCATCCGTCTTCAGTCAGATCTGTCACCTGGAGTTAATTTGAGTTGATTTTATTGAATCATTTTCCCATTCAGGGCTTTAAAGTCTTGAGTAAAATGTTTTTTTCTCTTCTCTTTTTTTCTTTGTTTATTTTTTTCTTCTTTCTTCTCTTTTTTTCTTCTTTTTTTATTTTTCTTATGGAATTTTAGGTTCAGTATTGTTGTTTTTTTTGGATTTCTATGTTTCAGTTTCTCTTTCCAGAGATTGTGTCCTGGTTTTAATTTTGTGTCCATATCAGGCTTTAGTCAGGTTTCTCCTTTGAGGTTAATTTCTTATTTTTCCATCATTTTTTGGTTGTTCTGTTTTGTTCCATGAGTTTTGTTTTATTGAATAAATATCCCCAATCTGGGTTTTAAATGTTTGATTAAAGGTGCTCTTTTTTTTCTTTTCAGACGTCTGTTTCAGTGTTGTTTATTGTTGTTATTAATAATAATAACAACAATAATAATCCTCTAAATTTTGGAACACATCATCAGTAGTGGACCCCAGGCTCATCGAATGTTTCGGCCGTTTATCACTAGACATTCTCCCCTGAGGGTGGCCCCC
>NW_019440688.1:0-462 GCF_002814215.2 Seriola lalandi dorsalis
GTGTGTGTGTGTTGTGAATTATTCAGCCAGCCTCTGCGATGAGAGAAGACTGTCTTATCCTGGTTAAACTAAACATTGATTTTCTGACACAAGAAATGAAACGAAGAGAGAGAGAGAGAGAGAGAGACAGAGAGACAGAGAGAAAGAAGGAGAGAGAGAGGAGTCTACTTATTCAATCATGTACAGTCAAAGTTAGTAAAATGTTCATTGTTCAATGGAGATGGAAATAAAACAGAGGAAGAGAGAGAGAGAGAGAGAGAAAGAGAGAGAGAGAAAGAGAGACAGACAGAGAGGGAGAGACAGAAAGACAGACAGAGCGGGAGAGACAGAGACAGAGAGACAGACAGATAGAAGAGTATAAAAAGGCCTCAGGCTGTGTTTAGTGCAGTTTGAATGGCTGAGCAGATGCATTAGAGCATAAATTCTTATCACACACACACACACACACACACACACACACAC
>NW_019440689.1:0-485 GCF_002814215.2 Seriola lalandi dorsalis
TCTCTCAGCGGGGTCCTTTCCCCTTCCTGCTCACCAACTGCCCCCCCCTCCTCTTTGTCCTTCTCTGATTTTCCAACCCCTTCTCAATCTTGTCCTCTCCTTCACCTTTAACTTGTCTTCACTCCCTCTCTCTTCTTCTTTCTTTCTCCTCCATTAACACCATTTTCCCTTTTTCCCCTCCTTTTCCTTCTTCCATGTCTCCCCCGGGGGCATTCCCATGTATCTTAATCCCCTAGCCTAGCAGTCGCTATGACTTATCATTCCACACACACACACACACACACACACACACAAACACACATACAAACACACACACACACACACACACACACACATCATGAAATGTACTTAAAGGCATGAGTGTCAACACTGGACCTCCTCCATCAAAAGGGCAATCATTTCTCAGGGGGCGCTGGAATCTCACCTGCGACTCTGACACAGGTGGGTATGGGGGGGGGGGGTCATTTGTATAGCAGATGTGTATG
>NW_019440690.1:0-501 GCF_002814215.2 Seriola lalandi dorsalis
TAGGTAATTCTAAAAGCAAGAATGGGGCCAGGCCAGCTGTGAATGAAGGATTCTGACTGTTTGAAGGACATTTAGCTATCATTCTGTCTGCGCATTTTGATACATAGTATGTAGAGGAGGAGTTTTGGAAACGGCGGACAAGTTGTAAGTTAAAATCGAGCTAGCAAGGAGTCGAACCTAGAATCTTCTGATCCGTAGTCAGACGCGTTATCCATTGCGCCACTAGCCCCATGTACATTTGTGTGATTTATAACATTGATTGTCACAGAATAGCATATAAACAGCTGTGCTATTATAGTCGAGTGTGGAGAACACCAGACGCCTGCAACAAGTTATGTAAACAACATACCTATGTATTGTTGCCATGATGCTGTAGACAAATGTAGAGAATGACAGTCATCTTCAACAAGAATCAATAAAACAACTTGCCTGTCTATTGCTGCCGTGACCCGGATTCGAACCGGGGTTGCTGCGGCCACAACGCAGAGTACTAACCACTAT
>NW_019440691.1:0-380 GCF_002814215.2 Seriola lalandi dorsalis
AAACAGCTGCGGCATGAGCATGTGGAGGTATGTATTGTTCACTTTAGCACTGTGATGTTGCATACTACACATGTAACCTTTTTACATGTAAATTTACTGTATAATAGATCTATGCTGAACGACACAATCTTGTCTTTCATTGTATTTCAGAGAGTTTTACAGATGGATGCTGAGGAAATCCCGCATGAGTTCATATACATAGATGAGGCAGGGTTTAACTTCACAAAAGCAAGAAGGAGAGGCAGAAATATTATTAGCCACAAGGCTATAGTCAATGTCCCAGGGCAACTTGAGGGTAACATCACCCTTTGCGCTGCCATTACACAGAATGGGGTCCTCCTCTGTCAGGCCAATATGGGCCCTTACAACACACCTCACAT
>NW_019440692.1:0-408 GCF_002814215.2 Seriola lalandi dorsalis
TTTTAGTTGTTTCTTGTGTTTTTTAAGACTTTGGGTCAGTCTTGTCAACACCTAGGGTGATCTAAAGACTGGGTTTTCCTTTGTCAGCAGGACAGCACTTCAAATCCCTGTTGTGGTAATTCTCACTTCAACTCTTTCGAGTGGAGAATTCTTGCCTTTGCATCCACAAGAGGTTTGCTGTTTTACTTCCCACTGTTTTATATGAGACTAAACACCTAGTGGTATTTTAACCTCCATGCACTCATTCATACACAGTTTGTTTTTCCACGGATCTTTACGGGACTCCGCTGCCCAGTACTGTTATCACGGACTTTCTCGGACTCCGTCTCTCTTTAACCTGTCAGAGCCCAGGATTCACAGGGTTTGTTACAACGCGCAATGACCCTCAGTCACTCGCTTGTTTTTAAC
>NW_019440693.1:0-482 GCF_002814215.2 Seriola lalandi dorsalis
GGATGCAGAGAGAATCCAGCAAAGAGACGTCCAGGGTGACGTGGAGATCCTGGATGAGGAGGAGCGTCTCCTCCGCCCCATGTGTCCTCCTCCAACAGTGGAGACTCCACTCCTCCCAGGAGATCCTCTGGATCACCTTGGCAACAGTCAGGCTGAGCATCCTGTGCTTCCCCTCCAGCGAGGACCGCTATGCCTCAATGTGAAAACAGGAACCTCCGGGGGTCCACCTTGAATATGTGGCATCATCAATCCGGCCGCCATCCTGGAGAGCCAACACACCAACATTGGTAACCCAGGCAACCGTTTCAGAAACAGCAGCAGCAGCTTCTTTGTCACCTGGAGGCGGAAAAAATATAAAAAATAAAAAATAAATAAATTTAAAAAAAGAGAGAGAGAGATAACGAATATGGGGGGGGGCAGCTCTATGTACTGTACGTGCACACATACATTGCCACCATTATTGTCATTATAAATGTAATCAA
>NW_019440695.1:0-416 GCF_002814215.2 Seriola lalandi dorsalis
GCTTAGAGGATGCTTGTGATTGGGAAATGCAGGTAGATTTAGGAGGAAAGCTTGTTGTTCCCCAGGAAATAGCCAGTACAAAGCTAAGGCCTGACATAGTCTTGTGGTCTAGGAGTAGAATGAGAGTATATTTCATAGAGCTGACTGTTCCGTGGGAGGCTTCAGTTGTAGAAGCATATGAAAGGAAAAAGCTTAGGTATGTAGAGTTAGGGCCCAGCAGGGGGGGCACTTAGACAGACTCTTAGGAGAAGCAAGGAAGAAATCCTGGAAGAGGAAGTGTTTTTAAGTGGGGGGTGTGGCCTGTGTGAGCCTCTTTGAGACCATGCGGTTAGTCCAGGTGAGGTGGCCTGTATTGTTTGTTTGTATTGTTTTGAATTGGTTTGTAGTGTGTCTTTGACTGTTTAGGTGAGTTTGTT
>NW_019440696.1:0-457 GCF_002814215.2 Seriola lalandi dorsalis
CTAACGCAGATCACTTAAACTGGGACCGTTAGCATAGCAATCGCTAGGTTATCAGCTAACGCTAGCACTAGCTAGCTAGCTTGGTTAGCAAGGTGCGTCTTCACCTGAACTGTGATATTAACAGGGATGCTAATTTTGGCTAGCAAAGAAACAGGCTTAAAACAAAATGTACTTACCAGAAAAAACTGTGTCAAAGTGTCTTTGAGAACAACTGAACACAGAACAAGATATTTTCAGGTAAACAACAGAAGGAGCTAACTTTGATGAAAACACAACAAGTCAAATATCCGACACATCGCTCTAAGTGTCAGGTAAGAAAACATTTACTCTATTGTTTTGGTGACGTTGTTTGTGTTCATGTTGTTTATTTCGGATTAAATAATTCTATAGACGGATAAACAGCTGTCATTAAGTGTGTATGTTTATACTGTGCTAAAGTGAAAAGCTAACCGCGATT
>NW_019440697.1:0-447 GCF_002814215.2 Seriola lalandi dorsalis
TGTAACAGCTCAGTATAGAAAGCCATATTTTCTTCCTGTCCATCAAGTTCTGACAACTTTTCTTCAATTGAAGTGTACACTATTAGCATATCTTCACTGTTTTGTTGTAAACTTTGCATTTTGTGTTTGATGTCATCACTCATTCTTTCATTCAGATGCTGAAGTTTTACTCGTGCACTTTCTATGACTTTCATTTTATCCATGACCTGATGTTCTCTCATTATCAGCTCAGACCTTTCCCTTTCCAGTTTGTCCATTTCATTCAAAATCATTTGTCTGTCTTTGTCAATGTCAATCCTCATTTGACTGAGAACTTCCCTTTCTCCACTCATGCTGTTCATGGTGGCTCCAACTTCTTCCTTTATCTTGTTGAGATTCTTCCTTAGAAGTTCCAGTTCTCTCCTTTCTGCCAGTACACTCTTCTCACTGCTTTCCAGTTGTAGTTTT
>NW_019440698.1:0-413 GCF_002814215.2 Seriola lalandi dorsalis
AGGCCTCGGTGTACTCAGGACTTTGTACTGAGATCTTCAGAAGAGAGAGTGTGATCTTCCAGAAAACAGTCTACTGCTTTGTTCATCTGAGCGTTCAGGAGTTTCTGGCTGCAGTCTACATGTTCCACTGTTACACCAACAGCAAGACAGAGGTCCTGGAGAACTTCCTGGGAGAAGACTTCAAACAGAGAGACTTCGAACAGAGAGACTCAAACCCAACGACTTTTTGGGAAAAGATTTCAATTTTTTTTGGAATCAATAAGAGCAATGATCCACCGCTCGACAGCAGTGATCCACCGCTCGACAGCAGTGATCCACCACTCGATGTCTTCCTGAGGAGAGCCATGGAGAAATCCCTCCAAAGTAGAAACGGTCACCTGGACCTGTTTGTTCGCTTCCTTCATGGCCTCTCT
>NW_019440699.1:0-376 GCF_002814215.2 Seriola lalandi dorsalis
ATGTTTTATCAATCTAGACATTTCAAATGATAGATTATATAATCTTACATTAGGTAGACCCATACCTCCTATTGTCTGTTTTTTCTAATGCCTACAACCTACAGCAGGTTTTATGTATCTAACAGGGACCTCTTGTGGCCAAGTGAATTATAACTGTTGTCTGTCAAGGACAAAAGGCGTTGTACACTCCACCTCCAACTATCATGGTCACTCCAAACTGTATTTTACAAATGTAGACTATTTGTATACAAACATCATTTGTAGAAGATCATATTAGACTGTTGTAAATAAGAAAATTCCTTATATAATATATAATTTTGCCATCAAATTTCTGGTTGACTAACTTACTCAGACTGTAGCTGCCTATTATCTTTGT
>NW_019440700.1:0-426 GCF_002814215.2 Seriola lalandi dorsalis
TGACATCACAAAGTTCCAGAAGTCCTGACGGCTGGTTTTAAGGCTCAGTTTCTGAATACAGGCTGTGTGCATTTCTCTGTGGACTGAGGCTTTGATACTTTCACAGTATTAATATAGAAGCTAGAGCTGATCTATAATCACACTACACATGGACACAGACCTTTACACTGGAGGAGCTGTAAAGTGACATTAACATCAGCACAGGAAGTTTTTCAAAATCAAATGTTATTAGATTAATGAAGTTACATGGAAACACATGCATGTGTCACCAGTGTTGAGACTCTGCTTGTTGAAGGTGTGTGGTGTTTGACCAGTGGTGCAGCCGACAGTCCAGCTCATTGTCACATGACAATATGTTGCACACGCATCAGGCCGCAGAGACCTGTTGCCATGGCTACGGGCTGTGACTGACAGCAGAGAGCTTCC
>NW_019440701.1:0-775 GCF_002814215.2 Seriola lalandi dorsalis
TATATTATGGCATGAAATGTCAAAAAACGACATAGTATAGTATTGCAGAAAATGTCAAAAATACACGATAGTATATCAAGGCATAAAAGGTCATGAAATCATCGCAGTATGGTCTGGCATGAGACGGAATAATATAATTAGCCATAAAAATGCCAAAATAGATCTTAGTATAGTATGGCAGAAAAATGACAAAAAACGACATAGGTATGGCATAAAACGTCAAAAATACATCATGGTATATTAATGCATAAAAGGTCATAAAATCCTCATAGTATGGTCAGGCATGAGATGAAATAATATAATTAGCCATAAAAATGCCAAAATAGATCTTAGTATAGTATTGCAGAAAATGTCAAAAATACACCATAGTATATTAAGGCATGAAAGTTCATAAAAATGTTAAAGTATGGTCAGGCATGATCCGAGATAATATAATGAGTCACAAAAATGTCAAAAAACGTCATAATATATTACGGCATTAAATGTCAAAAATACATCATGGTATATTAAGGCATGAAAGTTCATAAAAATGTTATAGTATGGTCAGGCATGATCCAAAATAATATAATGAGGCATAAAAATGTCAAAAAACTTCATAATATATTATGGCATTAAATGTCAAAAATACATCATACTATAATAATGCATAAAAGGTCATAAAATCGTCATAGTATGGTCAGGCATGAGACAAAATAATATAATTAGCCATAAAAATGCCAAAAAAGATCTTAGGGTAGTATGGCATAAAAATGTCAAAAAACGTCATAATATATTA
>NW_019440702.1:0-660 GCF_002814215.2 Seriola lalandi dorsalis
CATAAAAGGTCATAAAAACGTCATATTATGGTAAGGAATGAAACGAAATAGTATAGTAAGGCATGAAAATGCCAGAAAACGTCGTACTGTAGTATGTTATGAAGATGTCAAAAAACGTCATAAAACATAATAGTATATTAAGGCATAAAAGGTCATAAAAATATCACAGTATGGTAAGGAATGAAACGCCATAGTATAGTAAGGCATTTAAATGCCAAGAAACGACATACTATAGTATGGCATAAAAATGTCAAAAAACGTCATAGTATAGTATGGCATAAAATGTCAAAAAAAATATCATAGTATATTAAGGCATAAAAGGTCATAAAAACGTCATAGTATGGTAAGTAATGAAACGAAATAGTATAGTAATGCATAAAAAGGCCAGAAAACGTTGTACTATAGTATGTTATGAAATTGTGAAAAAACGTCATAGTATGGCATAAAATGTCAAAAAAACATAATAGTATATTAAGGCATAAAAGGTCATAAAAATATCAAAATATGGTAAGGAATGAAACGACATAGTATAGTAAGGCATATAAATGCCAAGAAACGACATACTATAGTATGGCATCAAAATGTCAAAAAACGTCATAGTATACTATGGCATAAAATGTCAAAAAAATATCATAGTATATTAAGGCATAAAAGGTCATA
>NW_019440703.1:0-314 GCF_002814215.2 Seriola lalandi dorsalis
TTTTTTTTCAAACAAGACTGGGTGTAAACCTGGTTCATGACTGGACCGTGTATGGATGCCAACTGTGGGCTTAGGGCTGCACCTCTTGTTACAGTCTACAGAGACGCTCTGGTTTCCCTGTTCTGTCAGGTGGTTTCACGTTTAGTTTGATACCTGTTGGAGCTACGTAAATTCCTCACATGTTCTGCAGAAATATTGGTTTCTGAGAAAAGTTTCCAAACCGAGTGTTCAGAAAAGCTGCTGTATGAATACCTTTGATTACAGTTACAGTACACATATTAAATAGTAGTTACCCAGCTGTAACTCAACCATCA
>NW_019440704.1:0-451 GCF_002814215.2 Seriola lalandi dorsalis
TTTCAGGGGAGATGGGGAGGAAGCAGAAGTCGGTTGAAATGCAACTCCGCTGTGATCAATGATCGGTCCTCACGCAGAAGACGTGGTTTGTTTTTTTTCATTCACTTGGTGGTTTCAGTTTGAAACTCACTCACTTCCTGTTACTGTGAGTCAGATGAGAAGAGTCACTGTTCATGGCATCAGTCCATCAGCCTCAGACTCCGTCCTCCTGCATGAAGCCTGTATTTTACCTTAACTTCGAAAAAAAATCATGGTTTATGTGTTGAAAACCCTTTTGCTTTCAGTGTTTTTATGAGAGACCTTATAATTGCCTAATTCTGTGCATTTATTCTGTGAAAAAACCACTCTTACATTTGTTTATTTCAATTAAACTTTTTGATTGCACAAATTAACAATAAACTTCAAACAAATCCACAGAACAGAACCAAACTCAAGCTAACATTAATAATGT
>NW_019440705.1:0-370 GCF_002814215.2 Seriola lalandi dorsalis
CTCTTCACCAGCTTGTTGCTTCAAAATCCTCACAGAGAAATCCTGAAAATATATGAACCAATGAAAAACTGAGTTCACAAAACTACAACAGTCAGTGAACTCACCCCAGAGTCTCCAGTCTACAGTTTGGACTCTCCAGTCCAGCAGACAGAAGCTTCACTCCTGGATCCTGCAGCTTGTTTCCCCTCAGGTTCAGGTGTCTCAGGTGGGAGGGGTTGGACTTCAGAGCTGAGGCAACGACTTCACAGTGAGTCTCTGTCAGTCGACAACCACCAAGTCTGTGATTAGAGAAAATATAAAATGTGTTAGAATAAAAATACACAACATACAAAACATGTCGTCATGTGATCAACATCTGCTCTTCACATTC
>NW_019440706.1:0-442 GCF_002814215.2 Seriola lalandi dorsalis
GCTGAGGCTAAACGCCTGGCACCTGACACTCTCTGGAAGCTGGATTGTTCCATCAAAGTATAATTTCTTGGTCTTGCCTGGATAGTAAGTCATGACTGCATCAGCTACATGACTGTCCCAGGCGCTTAAACAGGAAGCAGCCACTATGATCTTCCCGAGACGACGGCCAGAAGTGGACATGGAGACTCCATAGTGTCGGGCTGAATCTGGGCCCTCGGTCTTCTGAGAGACACAGATGGTAAACGAGATGAGATTTTGTCCACGACCCCTGGACATTCGCATGATGATGTCTTGGAGCATTTTTATTATTTGGTTTTCATTCTCTTGTCCAATCAGGCGGACAATCTGCAAGCAATAACAAATATTATCAAGCTGCTGTTATCACCACAAATGCAGAATTATCCAGAGTCAAGCTTTGTGTTGGTGAAATTTACTGCGGCAC
>NW_019440707.1:0-314 GCF_002814215.2 Seriola lalandi dorsalis
TGTGCGTTCACCCCAGCCGTCTTCACAGTTTTGGATCAGTCATTGCCACAGTTCTTGTTGGTTTCCTCCAAGTGAGAGATTTTTGTTGTAAGTTTTATATCTTAGTTGAATTTCCTAGTTAATGTTTGCATAGCCTTTTGTTTTCTCCGTGTGGAGTGATTTTTATTTACTTACCTTTTTATATTATAGTACCTCCAGTTTTAGGAGAGTTTTTTGGTGTTTCTATTTCTTTTTTTGTTCTTTTTTCCTCTGAAGCTACAGTGATTTTCTGTTTATGTTCCATGTAGTCTTTTTCCTCCCTTATTGGAGTGATT
>NW_019440708.1:0-439 GCF_002814215.2 Seriola lalandi dorsalis
AGTTGTTGATGGGAAAAAGGGACCGAGGCCCAGGATACCATCGATGGTAAACTGGGCCGAGGAACATACACTGGAGAGAGTGTAACTAGGAGAAGGAGGAAAAAGAGGGTTTAAACAAATAAAAGGCTGCGTGCCCGTGCCCATTGTCTGGCCGAGAGGTCAGTTTTATTAAAAACTCTTCTTTTCTAAACCTAACCCCATCCCCAATCTATATTTGTATGTTTGAGTGTGTATGAATAAAAAGAGTGATTAGACGTTTAATTGGATGATTAAGAGTTAAATTTATGGGTATATATGGGATTAAAAAGTAGGACAAAGACAACATTGTAAAATTCATTTAATACGATTCGGCACAGAAGGGGTTACAACTGTTGTATTCAGGAAGAAACATACAGTATATTTTTTACAGGGATTGATAAATATAAATATATTACATCAC
>NW_019440709.1:0-474 GCF_002814215.2 Seriola lalandi dorsalis
TATTTTGTCATTTTTTCAGTTTTTTTGCCATGCTATACTATGTTGTTTTTTCATGTTTTTTGCCATACTGTCCTATGTCGTTTTCTTCACCTTTATACAGTTTTTTTTTGCTTTTAGGGCCTTATTATACCATGACCTCTTAATACCTTGCCATACTATGACGTTTTCTGATGATTTTATGCTTTATTATATTTTGTCATTTTTTCAGTTTTTTTGCCATGCTATACTATGTCGTTTTTTGACGTTTTTTGCCATACTATGCTATGTTGTTTTCTTTGGTTTTTAAGGCTTTATTATACCATGACGTCTTCATACCTTGCGATAATATGACGTTTTCTGATGGTTTTATGCTTTATTATACTTTGTCATTTTTTTGAATTTTTTGCCATACTATACTATGTCGTTTTTTCACGTTTTTTGCCATACTATATTATGTCATTTTTTTTTGCTTTTAAGGCCTTATTATACCATGAC
>NW_019440710.1:0-425 GCF_002814215.2 Seriola lalandi dorsalis
TACAGGTATTCCAGTGTTCATGCAGTAACAGCTAGATGTTAGGGTTGTGTGGTTTTCTACAAAGAAAGAATAAAAAATTACAATTGAATGAAGGATAACAAAACATATACATACATTACTTACTCACCCATATACAGTAGTATGCATAATATTACCAAACTAATGTAAACACTAATTGTAAACAGAAGAAGTAATCAAATACAATTACACTTCTCTCTCTCCTTTACACTATCTCAGGAACACCAAACCCCAAACAATCATTACACAGGTTACTCAGACATATTAAGACTATGTTAAGTTACTGCTAATGTTGAAATAACACTTCCTGTTATTTATGATTCGTGTTAAATCCTCCCGCTGACGAACCGACAGGATGCTTTTATTGTGAAACCTACAGACACGCTACATCCTGTCACCGAGTTAGC
>NW_019440711.1:0-397 GCF_002814215.2 Seriola lalandi dorsalis
AGAGGAACAGAGACAGTGTCCTCATTCATCAAACTGTCACATCTGATCTGAGACAGTTTGTTCTCTCATTTCACAACTCAAGACCTGATCAGTTTGATCTCTGTCACAGCTCTGAGATCAGTCTGATGTCTGACAGTCACTGGCTCTTATTCCACAGAAGCATCATTACACTCTGTAACCATGTGATCTTTATACAGACCAGAAGCTCTGTTGAAGTCCAGTGAGCACATCTGTATATCTGTCCCTCTGCCAGATGTTTTCAGTGACAGCCTCCATGTTTATCTGTCAGGTGATGTGTGAGGAACAGACCAGATGTTCATCAACACACAGAGACTCTGTGTTTAAATGTCAGGACAGTGAATCCATCACTGAGCTGTTGGAGCAGTGATGAACCTTC
>NW_019440712.1:0-458 GCF_002814215.2 Seriola lalandi dorsalis
ACTTTGACATTTTTTCATATTTTTATACCTTACTATACTATGACGTTTTTTGACATTTTTAGGCCTTACTAAACTATGTTTTCTGACATTTTTAGACCTTACTATACTATGACAGCTTGATACCATACATTACTAAGACATTTTTTCATATTTTTATACCTTACTATACTATGACATTTTTTTCATTTTTATGCCATGCTATACTATGACGTTTTTTTGACATTTTTAGGCCTTACTAAACTATGATGTTTTTTGACATTTTTAAACCTTACTATACTATGACATCTTGATACCATACATTACTAAGACATTTATTCATATTTTATACTTTATTATACTATGACATTTTTTCATTTTTATGCCATACTATACTATGACGTTTTTTGACATTTTTAGGCCTTATTAAATTATGATGTTTTTTGACATTTTTAGACCTTACTATACTATGACAGCTTGAT
>NW_019440713.1:0-451 GCF_002814215.2 Seriola lalandi dorsalis
TTGATGTATTTTTGACTTTTTATGCCTAATTATATTATTTCGTCCCATGCCTTGACATACTATGATGATTCTATGACCTTTTATGCCCTTAATATGGTATGTTATATTTTTGACTTTTTATGCCATACTATACTATGACGTTTTTTGACGTTTTATGCCATATTATAATATGACGTTTTTTTGCATTACTATGCCTAATTATATTATTTCGTCTCATGCCTTGACATACTTTGACGATTCTATGACCTTTTATGCCTTAATATAGTATGATGTATTTTTGACATTTTATGCCATACTATACTATGACGTTTTTTTGCATTTTTCTGCCATACTATTCTTTGATGTATTTTTGACTTTTTATGCCATACTATACTATGACATTTTTTAGCAATTTTCTGCCATACTATACTTTGACCTTTCTTGGCATTTTTATGCTTAATTATATTATTTC
>NW_019440714.1:0-555 GCF_002814215.2 Seriola lalandi dorsalis
CTCATGTTTCCAGTTGTTCTTCTCTCACAATGATTCTTCAGTTTCAGCTCATTTCACTCAGTTGTCATGAATAATGTCTGTTCACTTCAGTTCAACCTTCAGAACTCACACACTGGTATTTCTCTCAGTCAGAGGACTCATGTTTTCTAAATACACTGTAGAAAATGTCCAGTGTGAGTCCTTAAAGTCAATTCATTTTTATCACAACAACATACAGAAGATCCTCAGAACTAATATTTGTACAAAAACACTGAGAGTCACCTGATGAAGAAAAATCTCTTCTTTTCTTTGAAGTGAATTTAAATGAAGTTTAACACAAGTGTGAACATTGTTGTATTTTTCTAACAGTTGAATTGACTTGTTGAATGTGTTGAAGAGAAAAGCACCACACTGTTGGTTTCACATGTTTCACTCCATTAACTGCAAATCTTGTTGTTTAGTAAAGTGTCTGAATGTTTGGAAAGAAGCCGACAAATAAAATGTGTCATGATTATTATTGTTAGGAGCAGTAGAAGTTTCTGCTGAACATTTCCAAAGTCTTCCATTAAATCATCT
>NW_019440715.1:0-378 GCF_002814215.2 Seriola lalandi dorsalis
GCATTCTCCTATACTGCCTGTGCCACAGGCCGTCGCTGACTGTGACACAGGTGAGCAACACAAAAAGTAGAGTTATCTCACAAAGAAGAGAAATCACAACCTAGTTGCTTTGCAAGGTTCAAAGTTACAAGATGAAGAATTATTTTATTTAAAAACACTTTCTTGTGTAATGCACTTGTTCTTTTGCAATTGTTACACAAAGTTAATGGTTTTCATTCATCTCCATGAGGATGATTGAAAGAGTCAGTGTTTCAGCAGTGAGGAGGACACAGCATGATATGTTGAGGACAGCTACAGTTCACTGACTCTGTGTGTTTGCATATGTGTCCTGCCTCTCTGCTCCCAGCCGTTAAGAGGCCAGTGTTGATCAGTGGCTGT
>NW_019440716.1:0-588 GCF_002814215.2 Seriola lalandi dorsalis
AGTATAGTATGGCATAAAAAGTCATAAAAACGACATAGTATATAATGGCATAAAAAGTCATGGTATAGTAAGGCATAAGAAGTCATAAAAATGACATAGTAAAGTATGGCATAAAAATTCATAAAAACGTCCTAGTATAGTAAGGCATAAAAAGTCATAGTATAGTATGGCATAAAAAGTTATAGTATAGTAAGGCATAAAAGTTCATAAAAACGTCATAGTATACTAAGGCATAAAAAGTCTTAAAAACGTCATAGTATAGTAAGGCACAACAAGTCATCAAATAGTAAGGCATAAAAACATCATAATATAGTCCATCCATTTTCTACCGCTTATGCTCTAGTAGGGTCGCAGGGGGGGCTGGAGCCCATCCCAGCATATTTTCGGGCGAGAGGCGGGGTACGCCCTGGACAGGTCGCCAGTCCATCGCAGGGCAAACACATAGAGACAGACAACCATTCACAGAGTATCCCATTAGCCTAGTCCCCATTTGCATGTCTTTTTACATAGTATAGTAAGGCAAAAAAAGTCAGACCACTACAGACCGCTTTAACACTCAGACCACTTTGACACAGAGACCACTACAGA
>NW_019440717.1:0-486 GCF_002814215.2 Seriola lalandi dorsalis
TAAAACCTCCTGCAGACCACTATCTGCTGAAAGAGAAGAGACAACGTCAGACTGAAGAAACAGAATCTGAGAATCTGATGATTATTTTCATCAGCTGCAGAAAAACTAAAGACAAACAAAGAAAAGGTTTTTAATGTTGTGGTATTTATAATCATCTTAAAGGTTGATGCTGTGTGATGTAACAAATGACTCTGTATAAAACAACAGGTCCTGGTCTCAGAATGATGACATCATCATACAAATGTTCAGTCTCACTTTGTTCAGTGCTGGTCTGACTGGCTGTCTGCAGTCCAGGTCTTGTTCTGGGTCTTTTTCCACACTGGGGACAGGAGGAGTCTCCTGAAGAACCAGACTGGTCCCAGTATGAGGTGAAGCACTGTCTGCAGAACCAGTGTCCACAGCTGGTAGAGACTGGATCCTTCAGGACGTCCTGACACAGAGCACAGCTGGACGGCTGCTCCTCCACAGAGACACCTCTCCTCTTCC
>NW_019440718.1:0-434 GCF_002814215.2 Seriola lalandi dorsalis
CACCCTCCCGCTGGAATCCTCAGGTCTATTGGTATCCGGCTCGAAGGACCAAGTTAATGTCAGGTTTATACCACCTAAGACATTTAATACTGAAACACAGAGATTTGCTCAGTTACAATCTCCAAACCCGCTCTGAGCAAACTCCACCGTCTCCTCTCTTTTTATTATCACACAAAGAATTCCAAACATTCCTTCAGTAGCAAGACATTTCTTATCTTAAAGGCCTGAAGGTCATACCAAATGTAACATAAAGGATGTCAAAGGTAATACAAAGTAATACAATGAGTGAATATTATCAATGAACATAATGAATGAATATGATGTGTGAATATGATATGGGGGTGATTGTGATACATGGTACAAATGTTTATTTCATGGTATAGAAGTAGAACAGACTGATCCCAGTCTGTTCTGTACAGCGCTCGTGCCAGCCT
>NW_019440719.1:0-411 GCF_002814215.2 Seriola lalandi dorsalis
GTTTTTATGACTTATTATACTATGTTTTTTAATGACTTTTTATGCCTTACTATACCATTATGTTTTTATGACTTTTTATGCCTTACCATACTATGACTTTTTGTGCCTTATTATACTATGACGTTTTTATGACGTTTTTATGCTTTACTATACTATGACTTTTTATGCCTCACTATACTATGACGTTTTTATGCCTTACTATGCTATGTTGTTTTAATGACTTTTTATGCCTGACTATACAATGACTTTTTATGCCTTACTATATTATGACTTTTTATGCCTTATTATACTATGTTGTTTTAATGACTTTATATGCCTTTCTATATTATGACTTTTTATGACTTTTTATACCTTACTATACTATGACTTTTTATGCCTTACTATACTATGTCGTTTTTATGACTTTTTATG
>NW_019440720.1:0-570 GCF_002814215.2 Seriola lalandi dorsalis
CTTTGAACAAAGAAAAATTCCATGACAAATGGACAAACTCAGTCTGCTGAGGAAGATCATGTCATTTAATGTGTTGTTCAAGTGCAACATGAAGACCTTCAGAAAACTCATGTTGCTGCTCACAGCTGTTGCTACATGAACTTGAGACAAAAAAATCTGTCCAGCTGTGACTGAAGATGACTTCCATGTGTTGTAGAGAAAAAGTCCAGGTCTGGGCCACAGTTTCAGTCTAGACCTCTTGACAAACACTTTCTACAAAACTGCACTTTAACTGGAGTCAGAAAAGATTCAAAATAGAAGTCACTGGATATGATCAGAGTCCAATCCAACAGAATTTATTCTTTCACAAGAACAAAAGTGAAATCAGATCCAGATGTGAACTGAAGACAGAGGGCCTGTGCATCATCATATATAGTTCCTTTTTACCTATCAACGCCTTGGGAACAATGGTGTTCAGCCCCGTGTGGACCCTCCCCAAACCAGGCATGCCAGGGCATAGTAGTAGTGCCAGGTGTCCAGAAGCCTCCTATCTATCCCCAACCTAGGTCTCCTGTCTATCCTCAAAGTCTC
>NW_019440721.1:0-432 GCF_002814215.2 Seriola lalandi dorsalis
TGCCTCACCTCATGTTGGGTATTAACCTCTTCACTCTGTCCCTCTGTGATGTGGAGCTCAGTGTAGATCCTGTTGAGGAGGGTTCCACTTCCTGTTCCATCAGTTCCTTCAGTCACATGTTCACATCTGCTCCTCAGACTGATCTTATGTTGATGTAAAACCTCCTGCAGACCACTATCTGCTGAAAGAGAAGACACAACGTCAGACTGAAGAAACAGAATCTGAGAATCTGATGATTATTTTCATCAGCTGCAGAAAAACTAAAGACAAGCAAAGAAAAGGTTTTAATGTTGTGGTATTTATAATCATCTTAAAGGTCGATGCTGTGTGATGTAACAAATGACTCTGTATAAAACAACAGGTCCTGGTTTCAGAAATGATGACATCATCATACAGATGTTCAGTCTCACTTTGTTCAGTGCTGGTCTGACT
>NW_019440722.1:0-456 GCF_002814215.2 Seriola lalandi dorsalis
GGATGTGATCTAAGGAGTGGCCCTTTGTGGCCCTCGTAGGGGACAAACCGAAATGAGGCGGTCTGGTCTACGCAGGACTTTCACTTCACGCCTCACCAGCTCCTGTCGCGTAGCAGCCTTAAAAACATGTAACTTTTTTTGCACTAAAACTTGAGATTTTAAGTCCCTTGGTTTTAACAGTTGTGCCATTAGCTGTGAGCTGACACCCAATACTCAGGCTCTCTGTAGGTGTTGTTTGCTGCCATATTGTTTTCATTACTAGCATGCAATGAATCACAGGTTGGGCCATGAAGGAGCCACCCGTTGGGAGACTTCATTGTCCAGGAAAAGAATGACACATGCGAAGAAGCCTTCAAAACGGGAAAGTCTAGTCTGAAGGATGCAGCTCCCGAACTGGGATCCAGCTTTTCTTTCTGGTTACTTTTTCAGAAAGTCAAACACGCTCATGATGTTTGT
>NW_019440723.1:0-910 GCF_002814215.2 Seriola lalandi dorsalis
AGATTCTGGTGACAACGCCCTGCTACTAAACAACTTCTCAAGTTCAAAGTCGGATAAAACTGACTGTGGGGAGTCCGGCCTTGTCTCCTCAAACAAGGTTTCCAGACACAAATCAGTGCCCTCCCAATCTGAAAATGTTGAATCTGGTGTAAAAGACCTGTGCCCTGAGAAGTCCACATCGTAAGTGATGTGGGGGGATCTGAATTGAGGGACAGGTGAGTCAGGAGAGAGGGGCCTGAGTTCACTTTGAGACACAGATTCTGGGGAGGATGATCTAAAGTCTTCCAACCAGTTCTGCAGGAGCGAAAAGTCAAAATCAGAAGACATGGATTCTGGTGACAACGCCCTGCTACTAAACAACTTCTCAATTTCAAAGTCTGAGATAACTGACTGTGGGGAGTTTGGCTTGCTCTCATCAAACAAGGTTTCCAGACACAAATCAGTGCCCTCCCAGTCTGAAATGGTTGATTCTGGTGTAAACGACCTGTGCTCTGCGAAGTCCACATCGTAATCCATGTGAGGGGATCTGAACTGAGGGACAGGTGAGTCGGGAGAGAGGGGTCTGAGTTCAATGTGCGACACCACAGAATCGGGAGAATGCGGCCTCAACTCGGTGTCCCAATGGTCTGTGGATGTGTCAGTGCACTCTCTGTCTGACAGAGGCCAAACAGGTGTGAATTCAAATTGTCTACAGCTCAACAAAGCCTCTGCTGGTTTTTCATGTGTAAGGCCCCGAACAACATCTGCATATGAAAGAGGTCTTCCAGCAGACAGTGGTTGGGATGCAATCACAGTTACTTTTGTGCTTTCAACCTGTGAAGTAAGTGAATCTGGCGAATCTGCTCTGTTGTCATCAAACAGTTCCTCGAGACAAAATGTGGAATACTCAACATCTGACAGTGTTGAAAGA
>NW_019440724.1:0-1172 GCF_002814215.2 Seriola lalandi dorsalis
TCTTTACCTGAGGAAGATGAGGTCGAAAGAAGTATTCCTATCATAAATAAGACAGTAACTTTGTGTTTAGTTGGAAATCTTAAAATTGTCATGTTAGATGTCATAATATAAATCTTCATATAATCTTTAAATTATCAGATGGTGTGATCTTTTTGTAAATTATGGTGGTTTTAATTCTACTGATCTGACATGCCCACTCCAAACTCCCCTGTCCTCAATTTCCGTGACAGCCAGCTGTCTCAAAGCTTAAACTTCTCGAGACTCAACACAGACAACTCACGCTGCTGTCTATTTTGAAATACTTAGTTGTTGAGGATGACACGTCTAAGAAATACAAAATACAATTCGTGTGAAAGCTTTAGAGTGCACAGTTTACCACAGTCCTCAGCTAGTATTAGCTGCTGCAATGTCTAACTACTGTTGTGTTCTTTTAATGCCCTCGTTTAATTAGACTTATGTGTCCTACAGAGGTAATGCACAGTTGACAGATGGTCATCAACCCCACCATGGTTATTCTGTAGAGAATATTTTGAATAATTCAGTATTTTCAGTTGTCTGGCTGGTCCTTTAATATAGTTTTGTATGTGATCAGTCTGCAGTTTCACTTTATTTTCTTGTATCATCATGTAGCTATTAGTCTAATTTGTTGTACTTAACATCGCCATTGTAGAATGTAACAATTCATTTTAATGCAAAATGTTTTTCTGACATCTTAATACACTTGATAAATTTGTTTTTTCTATCTTCATAGAGAAAAGAAGAGCTGCCAACCAGGTAAGTTCACTATTAAGACATGTCCTTGACATTTTGTTTATCATTCAGCTTTGTGGAAGAGTTTCTCTATATTGCTTGAATTAAATTGTTGTGATTTTCTTTTTAAATGAGAAAATATACAAGCTACCTACACTGTTTCCCCACAGAATTAAATCAACATGCAGATAACTAGCATTGTTGATCGTGACTGACTGAATATTCTGGTGTTGACTTTTCAGGTTCATCTAAGTCATACAGCAGGGAGAGGTCCACTGCATGTAAGTATAGCCATTCATCGTATATATAAAATCAGCATGCAGATAACTAGCATTGTTGATCATGACTGACTGAGTCCCACCCGCGTTCAGGCACCGTCTCAATCCCCCTTCTCTTGTTGAGTGAAAGAAGGGCAGCGCATA
>NW_019440725.1:0-433 GCF_002814215.2 Seriola lalandi dorsalis
CTCCTCCTGACGTGGACTATGTCTCTCTTTAGACTACATCACTGCACTTTTCGCTCCTTCATAATTACTACGACCGCTAGATGTCACCAAGCTGTGAAACGTAACTATGGGTCCTAATAACCTGGGCTTATTCTTTACAGGACAGTCTTGATGATCCACAAAGTCCTGTCTGTAACAAGCCAGTGCAGTGTGTGGTAGTTAATGTGACTGGTGAACTAACGGAGCGCTGCATGTTAAGATTCAGCTTAAAATGTCATGTTTAGTTTCGTCAGAGTCCTCAGTCTTTCATCTGAGCCCTTGTGCTCCATGTTGATCAAACAGCGTGTCACACTTCCTGTTTCTGAGATAACCTTAACCTTTTCAGCCTGTTAGAACACAGACAAGATATGAACTGAGATCACAGGCAGGTGGAGCTTCACTTCTGAAATTTGAC
>NW_019440726.1:0-314 GCF_002814215.2 Seriola lalandi dorsalis
AAGCCCTCCTCCCCCAGCGAAGAAACACGCACAAAAGTTAAGTTGAATACTGATCAGTGGATGCAAACCAATATGCTAATCCTTAAGAACCATTATGATGAAGTGATAGCATTTGGGATTGAGAACTTGCCTCCTTTCGATCAAGTAGCAATGGAAAAAGCGATTGCGTATGGAAAGGTCAGATATAAACATCGGTTATCTGGAACATCCATTGACAGCTTTACACATTTAATAAAGACAACAATGCGGGACTCGCTGGGGGAGATGAGGGCTGAAATGTCTCTGGATCCTGCTGAAAGAGCAGAGGAGTGGCC
>NW_019440727.1:0-449 GCF_002814215.2 Seriola lalandi dorsalis
CAATTTTTGGAACAGTCAACATACACTTGTCGAGCCAGCCGTATTCTGCCACCATCTCCTTGTAAGCAGGATAGCTCCCAGCTTCCTGTTGAAGTGCAAAAACACAAGAATATGAACTAGTCCACATAATCAGACTAAAAACAACAAAGGAAGCGGCATCTCATTGTTTCATTGACAATCAGATAAAAACTCAAGCTTAAGAATGAGCCGAGATTTGTTAATTTACATTTTTTTAATACTGTAGGTTTTGGCTACTTGTGGGACACAGACATTCACATTGTGACCAAAGTATTGGATAAATGGATAATCTGACCTGATGATGGCCCTACATGAAGTTATTGATCATCAAAGTCACCCTTAGGGTCTAATGTGACTGTCTGTATGAATGTGTGAATGTCTGTGTCAAATATATGACAATCAATCAATCAATAAATTTTTGAGACATTTCA
>NW_019440728.1:0-461 GCF_002814215.2 Seriola lalandi dorsalis
CTGGCTTTAGACTGAGAAAGGACCACCTACCTAATTAACATACACACAGCAATAAATAAATGTGGAAATAAATAAATAAATGTAGAAATGCATAAATAAATAAATGTTTTTTATTACCAACATGTTTTTATTTTGCATTTCTTAATGTATTTCACTCTTTATGTTATGTACACTGAATGTGGGACCACAAGATGCAGACTCAGGACACCGAATAGGATGAGAATCACAGATTATTTTGTAGAGAACCAGTAAGGGGGGCTGAGGGCCAATGTGGATCCAGGCTGTGGAGTTTCCAGAAGGGCAGGTGAGTAGCTGAAGCAGAGCTGGTTGACGTGAGGAATGGAGCCAGAAAGCAGGACACAGGACGATCTGGCGACGAGTGGAAGAATGAACCGGTCTTTTATCCTGCAGCAGTGTAGGTGGCTTGATTGTGAGATGAGGAGCAGGTGAGTGATTGCAGC
>NW_019440729.1:0-371 GCF_002814215.2 Seriola lalandi dorsalis
CATGAAACAGTAACATGAGAACGCTCTGCTTTATAAATCTGATGCAAAGACTGTGTGTGCATGTTTCTGTCTCTGAGTTTTTGTTGTGACCAACACAGAGTTTATGAATCTAGCTCCTGGTTTCTCCCTGTTTCCTTCACATGTGTCTAATAACTGAATCATCTTCAGCTCAGTTTACAGTAGAAACAGTCTCTTACTGTGAGTCTGAGGGTCCAGGTTCATCACTGAAGTTTATAGGTTTTCCGTTGGACCGGTCACTCTTCATAGACAGACAGATGGATCCTGGAGACTCTGCTCTCAGTCTCTGGTTCTGACCTCTGCAAACACAAACATGTTTTTATTCATATCACATCGATCACTGATCAATTCTC
>NW_019440730.1:0-465 GCF_002814215.2 Seriola lalandi dorsalis
CTTACTATAGTATGTCCTTTTATTCCTTACCATACTAGGACCTTTTTATGACCTTTTATGCCTTAATATAATATGATGTTTTTTTGACGTTTTATGCCATACTATACTATGACGTTTTTTTGACATTTTCAAGCCTTACTATAGTATGTCCTTTTATTCCTTACCATACTAGGACCTTTTTATGACCTTTTATGCCTTAATACGATGCAATGTTTTTTTGACGTTTAATGCCATACTATATAATGACGTTTTTTGAAATTTTTATGCCATACTATACTATGACCTCTTTTGGCATTTTCAAGCCTTATTATTCTGTGTAATTTAATTCCTTACCATACTGTGACCTTTTTATGACATTTTATGCCTTAATATAATATGACGTTTTTTTGACGTTTTATGCCATACTATACTATGACGTTTTTTCACATTTTTATGCCATACTATACTTAGACGCCTTTTGGCATT
>NW_019440731.1:0-469 GCF_002814215.2 Seriola lalandi dorsalis
ATACGACATAGTATAGTATGGAAAAAAACGGGAAAAAACGACATAGTATAGTATGGCAAAAAAATTGAAAAAAATACAAAATATAATAAAGCATAAATCCATCAAAAACGTCATAGTATGGCAAGGTATGAAGATGTCATGGTATAATAAAGCTCTAAAAGTGAAAAAAACAACATAGTATAGTATGGCAAAAAACGTGAAAAAAACGACATAGTATAGTATGGCAAAGAAATTGAAAAAATGACAGAATATAATAAAGCACAAAACCATCAGAAAACGTCATAGTATAGCAAGGTATGAAGACGTCATGGTATAATAAGGCCCTAAAAGCAAAAAACACGACAAAGTATAGTATGGCAAAAAACAGGAAAAAACAACATAGTATAGTATGGCAAAAAAATTGAAAAAATTACAAAATATAATAAAGCATAAATCCATCAAAAACGTCATAGTATGGCAAGGTATGAAG
>NW_019440732.1:0-447 GCF_002814215.2 Seriola lalandi dorsalis
TAATGTCGTAGTATAGTAAGTCATAAAATGTCATAATATAGTAAGGCATAAAACGGCAAACAACGTCATAGTATAGTAAGGCATAAAATGTCAAAAAAAGTCATAGTATAGTAAGGCCTAAAAACGACATAGTATAGTAAGGCAAAAAATGTCATAGTATAGTAAGTCATAAAATATCAAAAAACGTTATAATAAAGCATAAAAATGTAAAAAAAACCATCATAGTATAGTAAGGCATAAAATGTAAAAAAATGTCATACTATAGTAAGGCATAAAAACATCAAATAATGTCATAGTATAGTAAGTAATAAAACGTCAAAAAACGTCATAGTATAGTAAGGCATAAAATGTAAAAAAATGTCATACAATAGTAAGGCATAAAACTTCAAAAGACGTCACAGTACAGTAGAGATAGAATATCATACTATAGTAAGTCATAAAACGTCA
>NW_019440733.1:0-474 GCF_002814215.2 Seriola lalandi dorsalis
AAACACATTTATTTTCTAATAAATAGAACAATATCAACAGAACATAATCCTCAGATTAGACAAACACAACCAACATGGTTTATAAAAACCTCATAAAAACACAGAGTTAAAAATCAGCTTCCCCTCAACAACAGAACAGAGAGCTGCAGTGAAACACCACTGGGACAGAAACTCATCAACATTGTTCATGAGTACGTAAAACCTGAAGTCTGCTGTGATTCTGGCTTTCACCAACGATTTAAACACAGACAGCAGCTCCCCACCTGAAACACCTTCTACTTTGCTTTTCCTGCTTTTATAAATGGACAGTTTGGCCTGTCCCACTACAAAGTTCAACAGTTGCCATTTTTTTGCATTTTCTTTTTTGTAGCCAGCACCAAAAATAAAAGCAGTTTCACACAAACTCTCACCACAGTTTAAAAACACAGTTTTCAGAGTCTCAAACAGAACTTCAAGTCTTTTACATTTTAGGAC
>NW_019440734.1:0-627 GCF_002814215.2 Seriola lalandi dorsalis
GCCTTGCTCATCTATGACCTTTTTCTGACTTTTTATGCCCTACTATACTATGTCGGTTTTATGACTTTTTATGACATGACATTTTTATCACTTTTTATGCCTTATTATACTATGACGTTTTTATCACTTTTTATGCCTTATTATACTATGACGTTTTTATCACTTTTTATGCCTTATTATACTATGACGTTTTTATCACTTTTTATGCCTTACTATACTATGACGTTTTTATCACTTTTTATGCCTTACTATACTATGTTGTTTTTATGACTTTTATACCTTACTATACGATGATGTTTTTATGACTTTTTATGCCACGAAATTTTTCTGACTTTTATGCCTTATTATCCTATGTTGTTTTTATGACTTTTATGCCTTACTATACGATGATGTTTTTATGACTTTTATGCCTTACTTTACTATGTCAGTTTTATGATTTTTCATGCCATACAATACTATGTCGTTTTTATGACTTATTATGCCTTGCTCATCTATGACCTTTTTCTGACTTTTTATGCCCTACTATACTATGTCGGTTTTATGACTTTTTATGACATGACATTTTTATGACTTTTTATGCCTTACTATAATATGATGTTTTTATGACTTTTTATGCCTTACTATACT
>NW_019440735.1:0-460 GCF_002814215.2 Seriola lalandi dorsalis
TGGTTTGTAGCTCATATATGGCCCTTTGACAGAACTAGCCTGGAGAAGGTGCTACATGTTTGTGCTTCAGGATCCTGTATGGCTACTTCTCTGGCAGCCATCCCTTGGGGTTTTGACGCCATTTAAAGCTCAACTCAGTGATTTTTATATTAAAGGCTCTTAAGGGTAGATGTTGGGCGTTTTGGCCTTACTTACTGAGAAGATGGGCTTAAGCAGCCTCGGTTCCCTTGATGTCAAATTTCGGTCACTTTCTGTTGTGCTAGATGGACAAATTATGGGTGCTAGGTTTCAGTTGAACCTCATCCTCACAGCAATTATAGCAAGTCCATACACTCTTATTTGCTTGAGTAGGCCCCAGTCATACACTTGCAAAGCCTGCCTGTTAGTTATGCTGCAGAAACTGGCAAATGTGTTGGTCAAATTCTTAGGCCCCAGGGAGTGGGTAAATCAACTTTGGTCA
>NW_019440736.1:0-427 GCF_002814215.2 Seriola lalandi dorsalis
TAGTTCTCTCATTTGCTGATAGAGAAACATTTTAGCCTTGAGAAATAATAATCTCATGCTCATGCAGATTCTTGAACTGCAGCTGGAGGTAAATGAAAGAAAAATGGATCCTGAAAGAAAGTAATTTAGCACTTGATCTTGAGGAAAGTCCTGGGACAACCTGTCAGACTGAGGGTGTGTCTGAAGTGCTCAGGTTCACCTTCCAGCACAAACTGATTTAGATTAATTAGATTGTATGAGATTTAGTGACCTTTTGGAAGAAACGTGACCTGTGTCAGTGTCAGGTTTACACCACCTAAGACATTTAATACTGAAACACAGAAGAGAAAGACAAGGGCGTTATTTCTTACTCGTGAGGAGAACGGACAGAGATTTGCTCAGTTACAATCTCCAAACCCGCTCTGAGCAAACTCCACCGTCTCCTCTC
>NW_019440737.1:0-410 GCF_002814215.2 Seriola lalandi dorsalis
TCACTTCAGATATCACTGTTTCCTCTAATGAATATCAGATCTATATTAACACACACTGCTCTCTGATTATCTCTCAGCTGTCTTCTTGGACTGAACTCGGGCCCTGCAAACTGGGCCAGTGTTAGCCGCCTGGTGGAGGCTGTTTGCAACCGGCTCTGCGTCTTCACCCGGTGGCCACGTGGTCCAGAGGGACCGTGAGGACTCACTGGTCATTCAGTCTCAAGGATCATGTGGCATCAGAGAGGCAGTGCTGGCCGGCCCCAGGTTGATGGCTCAGACCAACATCCAGCTCTTTGAATTAAAAGTCTCAACATGGTAAGAGGGAATTATTGGCTCTGTTGTACAAACCATATGAAATTTATACTGCCAAGCACAGACACTTTCAAAATAAGAGTCTCAAAAAGGTCATA
>NW_019440738.1:0-456 GCF_002814215.2 Seriola lalandi dorsalis
CTAACCACTACCGAATCCTAACCTTAATTACTACTCTAACCCTAACCCTTACCGAAGCCCTAACCCTAAAATACTACTTTAACCACTAAGAATTTTGACACTAACATACATCCACGACTCCAAACCTATCCACAACCAATTCCTAACCCTAACCCAACCACTACGAATCCTAATCCTAACAAAACCTACTACTCTAACCCTAACCTGAAAAACTCACTTACCTCTTAAAAAATTTTTTTAAAAAATTTACAATTACTTACCTGTTAAAAATCACAATTACTTACCTTACTTACCTGTTAAAAATTACAATTACCTACTTACCGGCTAAAAATTACAATTACTTAACTTATAACTACTTACCTGCTAAAAATTACAATTACTTACCTTACTTACCTGTTAAAAACTAAAAAATGACAATTACTTACCTTATCTGTTAAAATTACAAATACTTAACGT
>NW_019440739.1:0-456 GCF_002814215.2 Seriola lalandi dorsalis
TCTGGCTGCAGTCTACATGTTCCACTGTTACACCAACAGGAAGACAGAGGTCCTGGAGAACTTCCTGGGGAAACAACATGTTGATTTAACCCTGGATGTCTTCCTGAGGAGAGCCATGGAGAAATCCCTCCAAAGTAGAAACGGTCACCTGGACCTGTTTGTTCGCTTCCTTCATGGCCTCTCTCTGGAGTCCAACCAGAGACTCTTAGGAGGTCTGCTGGGTCAGACAGAGAACAGTCCAGAAACCATCAAGAGAGCCATCAAGAACCTGAAGAGGAAGAGGCCAAAAACCTCTCCTGACAGAAGCATCAACATCTTCCACTGTCTGATGGAGATGAAGGATCACTCAGTTCATCAGGAGATCCAAGAGTTCCTGAAGTCAAAGAACAGATCAAAGAAGAAACTCTCTGAGATCCACTGCTCAGCTCTGGCCTACATGCTGCAGATGTCAGAGGA
>NW_019440740.1:0-420 GCF_002814215.2 Seriola lalandi dorsalis
GTGTGTGTGTGTGTGTGTGTGCGCGCACGCGTGTGCGTGTGCGTGCGTGCGTGCGTGTGTGCATGTGCGTGCTTGGCTTCATGTCGTACCTCCATCTCCTGTCTGTTTCCTTTTCAGTCTGTCTGGATATGTGTATGTGTGTGTCTATGTCTGTGCACATGTGTTTTCTATATGTGTGTGTGTGTGTGTGTGTGTAATGCAAAGAGACAGCTCAATCTGCTCCCTCTAATCGCAGGGATACTGCAGCCCCGGCAAAAGACACATCCTATTTCCTGTGACATGGCTGTAACTTCCTGTCGCCCACTTTTCATGGATGCTGTCCCAGCCACCCTCTTGATTAGCTGGCATGTGTGTGTGTGTGTGTGAAAGAGAGAGAGAGAGAGAGAGACAGAGTTCATGAGCTCACTGGTAGCCTTGCTG
>NW_019440741.1:0-447 GCF_002814215.2 Seriola lalandi dorsalis
CAATGTTTCAACATTTTCTTCCCCTGAAGAATGAGTAAATGAACATATTTCCCTCCATCTGGTCAGTAAACGTTTCATTACTCCATCATGTTAAATCCTCTTACTGCTCTGCAGACAGTCAGCCAGCTTCTCCTGCTTCATTCTCCTCAGGAAGTTCACTGTGATCTTCAGAAACGCCTCTCTGCTGCTCCTCCTCTGCTCTTCATCCTCACCGTCCAACACCTCCTCATCCTCCCTCTTACTCTCTGAGGATTCTGGGTAATCTGGTCTCAGGAGCCTCTGGACTCTCTTCAGCTCGTTCTTCACAAACGTGACCATGTTCTCCTCCAGCAGCTGGAACAGATGATAAACTGATCATTTCATTTAGAAAACAACATGTGACTCATGTGTCAGTCTGAAGGCCTGCTGGTCTAAACACAGCAACATGGACACTGTTAGGACCTGGAT
>NW_019440742.1:0-313 GCF_002814215.2 Seriola lalandi dorsalis
CAGCCCCACAAGCTCCACTCACCCCCTGTGCGCACACACACAAACAAACAGACACACACACCCCCACACAAAGCCAAAAAGGTCAAATTGATTGAAGTCTATCAAATTGATTGAAGTGTATGAGGAAGGTACAATATGTTCTGTGTTTGTATAATCACAGTTAAACATAGAACATCTGCTGGCTGCTGTCAGAGCTATCTTCTACTTTTCCTCACATTAATATTTGCATATTGTTTGTCATCTGCATTATATTTGCTCACTTACAGCTTTTCCACAAACCTGCCAACTTTTATATCTCATATTTCCGAGCCTC
>NW_019440743.1:0-422 GCF_002814215.2 Seriola lalandi dorsalis
CAATGATTGATCAGATGACGCGGCAGGCCGGGAGGTCGATCACCGGAGGATCAGTCACCGGAGGAGAGCTTGGGTCGTGAGCGTTTCGTATTGAATCAGTTGTGTTGAATATTATTTTTCTCAATATTTGTCCGTGGAAGAATAATTTAGCACTGACAGTTTTGCTGTTAGTTATTTAGTTTGAATGAGTTTTCGGTTCACAGTAATTAAGGCTCATTCTTCGTCACTAACAAACTGGAGAGATGATGATATACAGCTTTTTGGGTAAGTAAATGTTTATTTCCTGAACGTCCTACAGTTTTAATGTGTATGATGCTAGTAAAAAAAAACTAGTTCGTTTTTTCCCTACGTGCTTTGACTGGAGAACAGGAGACAGTTAACACTTTGCTAACCTAGCTAGCTAGCGGGTAACTTAGTGTTTG
>NW_019440744.1:0-476 GCF_002814215.2 Seriola lalandi dorsalis
CCATAGCTTTAATGTAAACCTGACGACAGTGACGAGGAGAGCGAGGCCGTGAGTCAGAGCCGGAGCTGGAAGGTGTCGAAGCAGGTCTCTAAAAGCTGGTTAAAGCAGAGTGGCGGACGGCGCTTCCACTCAGTGATTTCACAAATCTCATGTTGAGCTTTTATTAAACATCTATTTCCCTCATACACTGCTCTATTGTTGATGAAGCTCAGACTCTGGTCAACACATTTCACTTCTTCACCATCAGGGAAGTTTGTTTTGGAGAATTTCAGTTTTTCAGCATCTGGTCAAAGAGGGTGAAAAAGGGGCGTCATTACAGAAGCAGCTGAGACAGATGTGAACACTGGGATATAAACACCTGGGCGTCATGTGATATCAACCTTTGGAAAGTCCATTAAAGAGATACTGGAGAACCGGAGGAAATACCCTCAGATCTCCGAGAGTTAAGGACCTGAATCAGGTTTGAGACCTGCAGA
>NW_019440745.1:0-452 GCF_002814215.2 Seriola lalandi dorsalis
AGTTGTAAGTGCTTTTGAGAAAAGAAAAAAGAAAAGCCAGACAGAGAAACTAAAAGATAGTGCACCACTTGATGATGACTAGTTCTGGAGTGTACTCTTTGCAAAAGGTTATTTACATCTTGTCTTCCCTTTATTTTCTCAGTTGACACTGCCAAAAAGGATATCGTATTCCTTCTGGACGGTTCTGATGGCACAAGGAATGGCTTCCCAGCAATGCGTGATTTTGTTGAGAAAGTGGTGGAGAAACTCAATGTGGGACAAAACAATGACCGTGTCTCTGTGGTCCAGTACAGCAGAGATGCAGAGGTCAATTTCTATCTGAACACATACACCACAAGAGAGGATGTTGTGGATTCGGTCAGAGGGCTGACACACAAAGGAGGCAGACCCCTCAACACCGGGGCAGCCCTCCAGTACGTCAGGGACAATGTCTTTACAAACTCCTCCGGGAG
>NW_019440746.1:0-502 GCF_002814215.2 Seriola lalandi dorsalis
TTCCTCACCACACTATGACGTTTTTATGACCTTTTGTGCCTTAATATACTATGTTTTTCTGACATTTTACGCCATACTATACTATGACGTTTTTGACATTTTTAAGCCTTACTTTACGATTCTGTTTCATTCCTCACCATACTATGACGTTTTTATGACCTTTTATGCCTTAATATACTATGATGTTTTTTTGACATTTTACGCCATACTATAATATGACTTTTTTTTTACATTTTTACGCCATACTATACTATGACATTTTTTTGACATTTTTAAGCCTTACTTTACGATTATGTTATATTCCTCACCATACTATGACGTTTTTATGACCTTTTATGCCTTAATATACTATGATGTTTTTATCACCTTTTATGCCTTAATATACTATGATGTTTTTTTGACATTTTACGCCATACTATACTATGATGTTTTTTGACATTTTTAAGCCTTACTTTACGATTATGTTTTATTCCTCACCATACTAAAACGTTTTTATGACCTT
>NW_019440747.1:0-541 GCF_002814215.2 Seriola lalandi dorsalis
TTGTGTGGGGTGTGAGGGGAGACTAAAGACTTCGTGACCACTTCTCTATTGTAACACCCGCCTATGTACATATGGGGGGGCCTGGGTTATTCTTATGATATTCCCTTTGTTTTATGCTTTAAACCAAATAAAACACCACACAATCCCAAAACTTGAAATGTAAAGACTCTTTAGTCGTAATGTTTTACGCTCAAAACAAATAACAGAAAATTACATAAATCCCTTGGGTTTAGTGAGAGTGTTAATATTCAACAGAAATAGTACCCGTTTAGCTGTTATTCAGTCTCTTATGTCCAAACATCACATAAAATGAAACAAAACATTAAATTCAGGAATATGATGGACCCACACGCACTCACACACGCACACGCACACTTGGTCCACAACGGTCTCTACCAGTTATTGAAACCCCCTGTTGCAGGCCTGTGTCGTAGCTTGGGTGCGTTGTGGCCTAAAACAAACTGGCCGCTTCACTTTTATCAAGCAGAAGAAAATAAAAGACACGTGCATATCCAATACTCACAGCTCCCGACAGTTAGTA
>NW_019440748.1:0-680 GCF_002814215.2 Seriola lalandi dorsalis
CCAACACACACCAACTCCACACCAACACACATCAACTACACACCAACTACACACCAACTACACACCAGTACACACCAACACACACCAACTACACACCAACACACATCAACTACACACCAACTACACACCAACTACACACCAGTACACACCAACTAAACACCAACTACACACCAACACACACCAACTACACACCAACTACACACCAACTACACATAAACACAAACCAACTACACACCAACTACACACCAGCACACACCAACTACACACCAGCACACACCAACTACACACCAACTACACACCAGCACACACCAGCACACACCAGCACACACCAACACACACCAACTACACACCAACTACACACCAGCACACACCAGCACACACCAACACACACCAACTACACACCAGCACACACCAGCACACACCAGCACACACCAACACACACCAACTACACACCAACACACACCAACTACACACCAACACACACCAACTACACACCAACACACATCAACTACACACCAACTACACACCAACTACACACCAGTACACACCAACACACACCAACTACACACCAACACACATCAACTACACACCAACTACACACCAACTACACACCAGTACACACCAACTAAACACCAACTACACACCAACACACACCAACTACACACCAACTACACACCAAC
>NW_019440749.1:0-442 GCF_002814215.2 Seriola lalandi dorsalis
GTGTCAGCAGTTTTAATGACGGGCTGCAGAAAACCTCCACTAATCCATCCATGGCTGTGTGTGTGTGTGTGTGCAAAGAGGGACTATGCATATGATTGAATTTCTGTTGAAGTGAGGGTGTGTGTGGGTAAGTGTAGATGGGGTGTGAAACTAAATGTGTTGACAAATAGGAGGGAACTAGAGTTGCCACCCAACAGCCCACAACACACACACACACACACATACACACACACACAAACACATACACAGCAGTAATATATAAGTACATATATGTGACATTGCGGTCATACAAACTATTTCTTCAGCACTGATCACATGACCTATTTTATCTCTCCTCTTTATGTTTTACAATTGAAGTGAAGCATTCAAGTTTACACTGTTATCATAAATCTTTACATTGGGTTGAATGCCTCATTTAAACCAGCAATGTGGGGCCTGGTAT
>NW_019440750.1:0-474 GCF_002814215.2 Seriola lalandi dorsalis
TTCCATGTCAGGTTTACTGTCTTCAACAATAAACTATATCCCCAACTGTAAGTACACTTCCAAATGATTATCATCAGTTAGAGATCTAGGAGAAAGTTGATTTACTGTGATTAATATTGATTTTATTTTTTAACAGTTGTGAAACCTTGGTCTACATCACAGACTCCTTCATCAGTCCAAAGCACAAGCCACCAGTGTAAGTGAATAAATAATTATCAGACAAAAGTTTCAGTTCCAAATCCTCACTTTGTCCAATTTTAATCAACTTCCTACAAAATTATAAAACATGACTGAGACATTCACTCAGGTCCCAGTTTAATAGGTAAACCTAGTTAAACTAATTAGATCTAATACAAAATGTACTTTTGTTATTTTGCCTACACTCAATGATATAAATGGGGTAGACAACATTACAGAAACACCTGTCAGTATATCTTAATATAATTCAAATTACATCTTCCAAAATGAGTATTG
>NW_019440751.1:0-458 GCF_002814215.2 Seriola lalandi dorsalis
TATACTATCACGTTTTTTGATGTTTTTTGATGATTTTATGCCTTACTATACTATGATGTTTCTTGACGTTTTGATGCTTTACTATAGTATGACAGTTCATGCCTTATTATTATGTGACATTTTTTGATGTTTTTTGCCATACAATACTATGACGTTTTTTGATGTTTTTATGGCATACTATACTGTTACGTTTTATGCCTTAATACACTGTGACATTTTTTTGACGTTTTAACGCTTATCATACTATGACGTTTTTTGACGTATTTATGCCTCACTATATACTATGACATTTTTTTATGTTTTTTGTCGTACAATACTATGACGTTTTTTGGCCATACTATACTATGACGTTTTTTGATGATTTTATGCCTTACTGTACTATAAAGTTTTCTGATGTTTTTTTGCCTTACTATACTATGACGTTTTTTGGAATTTTTATGCCTTACTATACTATGACG
>NW_019440753.1:0-420 GCF_002814215.2 Seriola lalandi dorsalis
AAAAAGACAAAGAAATACATTCTCAGGCTGATTTATTTTAAACAAATTAAGATTAAGGTTTAACATATAATTTAACTATTTTAGGACCAAAGTGACATCTAAGTCACTTTTGAGATCTTTGCCACCTAGTGGCGGAATTTTGAAAAACTTTTTAGAAATGTGTTCTATGTGCTCTATTTAATCTGTTTTATGCCCCCCTTAATTTTCCTTGCAGTAGAAATGGGTCCGGGTCTTTATGGGTTAAAATATATAGTTAAACCGAGTATTACGTAACAAGAAAACAGCCCAGCTTCCGGTGAGTCAGACTTTGCGACAAGTCGTCAGAAGAAATCGCCGGCGCCAGAGAAAGCAGACTAATGGCTACCGTCGTCCATCGTCAACTACATTATAAACTGTTTTAATTTTACCGCAGATTTAGTG
>NW_019440754.1:0-455 GCF_002814215.2 Seriola lalandi dorsalis
AGGGAAAATAAAAGAGGGCCAAGGACAGAGCCCTGTGGTACCCCACATGAGAGGGGAGCAGTGGAGGACACAGTCATCAAGGCTGACACAGAAGGTTCGATGTGACAGGTAGGACCTGAACCATTCAAGTGCTGTGTCACTGATGCCCACCCACTGCTCCAAACGAGCAATCAGGATCCATGGTCCACTGTATCAGAAGCTGCAGTCAAATCTAAAAGTACAAGGACAACACAGAGACCGGAGTCAGTAGCTAAAAAGATGTCATTAAAAACTCTTAAAAGCGCTGATTCGGTGCTGTGAAATGTTTTAAAACAGGATTGGAAAATCTCAAGAATATTTTGTTCATTTAAAAAGTCCATGAGCTGAGAATAAACAACCTTTTCTAAGATTTTAGAAAGGAAGGGCAATTTAGAGATAGGCCTGAAATTTGCCAAGACAGTAGGATCCAGCCCAGG
>NW_019440755.1:0-429 GCF_002814215.2 Seriola lalandi dorsalis
CCCCCCCCTCTCTCTGTCTCTGTCTCTGTCTCTCTCTCTCTGTCTCTGTCTCTGTCTCTCTCTCTGTCTTTCTGTCTCTCTTTCTCTCTGTCTCTCTCTGTCTGTGGCTCTCTCTCTGTCTTTCTGTCTCTCTCTCTCTGTCTCTGTCTCTCTCTGTCTTTCTGTCTCTCTTTCTCTCTGTCTCTCTCTGTCTCTGGCTCTCTCTCTGTCTTTCTGTCTCTCTCTCTCCCTTTCTCTCTGTCTCTCTCTGTCTGTCTGTCTCTCTTGCTGTCTGTCTGTCTCTCTCTCTCTCCCTCTCTGTCTGTCTGTCTCTCTCTCTGTCTGTCTGTCTCTCTCTCTGTCTTTCTGTCTCTCTTTCTCTCTGTCTCTCTCTGTCTGTCTCTCTTGCTGTCTGTCTGTCTGTCTCTCTCTCTGTCTTTCTCTCTGTCT
>NW_019440756.1:0-387 GCF_002814215.2 Seriola lalandi dorsalis
TTTCTGCTGGGGTCGGCCATTTTGTTTACATTGAGAAAAATCTTACTTTACCCAGAATTCATTGTACCACAGTCTGGCTTAAGATAGTCAGTAAAGTGCTTTGTGCAACGGGTGGATTTAGACGTCTATCTGAAGTCTGACTGTATCTAAGACACAGTCGAAGTCTGTCTTTGTGAAACTCCAACAGCACATCCACAGTGACGATATTAGAGAAAAGACTGTGCAGAAATAAGGTATTTTCTACCGTTAACACAGGCCTGAGTAAAGCTTAGTGCTGAATCAAACAAGGTGATTGCATCAGTCCCAGCAGAGCTTGATGGTGGGAGGTAAACATGACAGAGCTGCCAGTGGCTGAAGAACACAGTCATAGTGAAACAGATGTTTGTA
>NW_019440757.1:0-2865 GCF_002814215.2 Seriola lalandi dorsalis
TAAGGTATAAAAAGTCATAAAAACGTCATAGTATAGTAAGTCATATATCCATCCTAGCATAGTGAGGCCTAAAAAGTCATAAAAACGTCATAGTATGGTATGACATGCAAAGTCATAAAAACGTCATAGTATAATAAGGTATAAAAAGTCATAAAAACGTCATAGTATAGTAAGGCATATATCCATCCTAGCATAGTGAGGCCTAAAGAGGCATAAAAACGTCATAGTATAATATGGCATAAAATGTCATAGTATAGTAAGGCATAAAACGCCATAGTATAGTAAGGCATAAAAAGTCAAAAAAAAGGAATAGTATAGTAAGGCATAAAAAGTAATATTATAGTAAGGCATAAAAAGTCATAAAAACGTCATAGTATAATAAGGTATAAAAAGTCATAAAAAAGTCATAGTATAGTAAGGCATATATCCATCCTAGCATAGTGAGGCCTAAAAAATCATAAAAACGTCATAGTATGGTATGGCATGAAAAGTCATAAAAACGTCATATCATGGTAAGGTATAAAAAGGCATAAAAACGTCATAGTATAGTATGGCATAAAACATCATATTATAGTAAGGCATAAAAAGTCATAAAAACGTCATAGTATAGTAAGGCATAAAAAGGCATAAAAACGTCATAGTATAATATGGCATAAAACATCATAAAAACGCCATAGTATAGTAAGGCATAAAAAGTCGTAAAAACGCCATAGTATAGTATGGCATAAAAAGTCATATTATAGTAAGGCATAAAAAGTCATAAAAATGTCATAGTATAGTAAGGCATAAAAAGTCATAAAAACGTCATAGTATAATAAGGTATGAAAAGTCATAAAAACGTCATAGTATAGTAAGGCATATATCCATCCTAGCATAGTGAGGCCTAAAGAGGCATAAAAACGTCATAGTATAATATGGCATAAAATGTCATAGTATAGTAAGGCATAAAACGCCATAGTATAGTAAGGCATAAAAAGTCAAAAAAAAGGAATAGTATAGTAAGGCATAAAAAGTCATAAAAACATCATAGTATAGTAAGGCATAAAAAAGTCATAGTATACTGAGGCATAAAAAGTCATAAAAATGTCATAATATAGTAAGGCATAACAAGTTAAAAACGTCATAGTATAGTAAGGCATAAAAAGGCATAAAAACGTCATAGTATAATAAGGTATAAAAAGTCATAAAAACGTCATAGTATAGTAAGCCATATATCCATCCTAGCATAGTGAGGCCTAAAAAGTCATAAAAACGTCATAGTATGGTATGGCATGAAAAGTTATAAAAACATCATAGTATAGTAAGGCATATATCCATCCTAGCATAGTAAGGCCTAAAAAGGCATAAAAACGTCATAGTATAATATGACATAAAATGTCATAGTATAGTAAGGCATAAAACGCCATAGTATAGTAAGGCATAAAAAGTCACAAAAATGTCATAGTATAGTAAGGCATAAAAAGTCGTAAAAACGCCATAGTATAGTATGGCATAAAAAGTCATATTATAGTAAGGCATAAAAAGTCATAAAAACGTCATAGTATAATAAGGTATAAAAAATCATAAAAAAGTCATAGTATGGTATGGCATGAAAAGTCATAAAAACGTCATAGTATAGTAGGGCATATATCCATCCTAGCATAGTGAGGCCTAAAAAGTCATAAAAACGTCATAGTATGGTATGGCATGAAAAGTCATAAAAACGTCATATTATAGTAAGGTATAAAAAGGCATAAAAACGTCATAGTATAGTATGGCATAAAACGCCATAGTATAGTAAGGCATAAAAAGTTAAAAACGTCATAGTATAGTAAGGCATAAAAAGGCATAAAAACGTCATAGTATAATATGGCATAAAACATCATAAAAACCTCATATTATAGTAAGGCATAAAATGTCAAAGTATAGTAAGGCATAAAACGCCATAGTATAGTAAGGCATAAAAAGTCATAAAAACGCCATAGTATAGTATGGCATAAAAAGTCATATTATAGTAAGGCATAAAAAGTCATAAAAATGTCATAGTATGGAATGGCATAAAATATCATATTTTAGTAAGGCATAAAAAGTCATAAAAACGTCATAGTATAGTAAGGCATAAAAAAGACATGGTATACTGAGGCATAAAAAGTCATAAAAATACCATAATATAGTGAGGCATAAAAAGGCATAAAAACGTCATAGTATAGTGAGGCCTAAAAAGTCTTAAAAACATCATAGTATGGTAAAACATGTAAAGTCATAAAAACGTCATAGTACAATAAGGTATAAAAAGTCATAAAAACGTCATAGTATAGTATGGCATAAAACGCCATAATAGAGTAATCATAAAAAGTCATAAAAACGTCATAGTATAGTAAGGCATAAAAAGTCATAAAAATGTCATAGTATAGTAAGGCATTAAAAGTCATAAAAACGTCATAGTATAATAAGGTATAAAAAGTCATAAAAATGTCATAGTAAGGCATAAAAAGTCATAAAAATGTCATAGTATAATAAGGTATGAAAAGTCATGAAAACGTCATAGTATAGTAAGGCATATATCCATCCTAGCATAGTGAGGCCTAAAAAGTCATAAAAACATCATAGTATGGTATGGCATGAAAAGTCATAAAAACGTCATAGTATAGTAAGGCATAAAAAAATCATAAAAACGTCATATTATAGTATGGCATAAAACATCATATTATAGTAAGGCATAAAAAGTCATAAAAACGTCATAGTATAGTAAGGCATAAAAAAGTCATTGTATAGTAAGGCATAAAAAGTCATAAAAATGTCATAATATAGTGAGGCATAAAAAGTCATAAAAACGTCATAGTATAGTAAGGCATAAAAAGGCATAAAAACGTCTTAGTATAGTGG